>NC_057800.1:468284093-468303934 GCF_018294505.1 Triticum aestivum
CACTAATCAGCAGGTTTACAGGAGGGTGGAAACGCCACTTCTGACAAATGAACCATTTGCGGCTAATGGTGAAGGTGTAGTTCTTGGGTCCTCTGGAGAAGATCCGAGCCAGGAAAAGGATGGAGAGGAGCCACGGGAACCGAAGAAAAAGAAACCTACGCTGGTGAATTCCGGCAGCACGGCAGAGGTTGCGATGCAGCCCTGCCACTCGCAATGAGTTGTCTAAGCTGGAACTGTCGAGGGCTTGGGAACCCATCGACAGTTCGAGAGCTTCGCAGTGTAGTGAAGCAGGAAGTGCCCTGTCTCCTGTTTGTTATGGAGACAAAAATCTCAGCAAAGAGAGTCGAAGCGTTGCAAAATCAGTTAGGCTTTGCCGGGTGTTTTGCTGTGGATAGCAGAGGATTGAGTGGAGGTATTGGTCTGTTTTGGTCGGCTGACATTACAGTCGAGCTAAAGAATTATAGTTCTGCCCACATCGATGTGGAAGTGCGGAAGGTGGAAGGAAGATCAGAAAAGTGGAGGTTCACCGGTTTCTACGGTGCACCAAAGGTGGAGGATCGCTATCAGAGTTGGCGTTTTCTCCGGACTTTGTTCACGGTACAACATTCAACATGGATGTGTATCGGCGATTTTAATGAAACTCTGTATGGTTCAGAGCATTTCTCGCGAGCAGCTCGGCCTGAATGGCAAATGCGGGCGTTTAGAGAAGTGACTGAAGAATGTATGTGGCAGGATCTTGGATGGTCAGGAACAGAATACACATGGGATAATGGGCAGCCAGGACATGCAAATGTGAAGGCTCGGATTGATAGAGCTTTCGTCAATCCGGAGCTTCTTAATATGTTTGCTTATGCTCATGTTAGGCACATCAGCACAACAGAATCTGATCATTGTTTTGTTAAAGTGGATTTACGTGAACATGCGGCCGAGGGGCGGTCTAGAGCAAACAAATAGTTTCGCCATGAGGACATGTGGCAGTGTCATGCCGACTACGATCAGGTTGTAAAAGAAAATTGGCAAAAGGGGCCGGGTAGACAGAGACTTGGAGGTGTTCTTCAAGCACTTTCTGCAATGCAATCAACTTTAACTGAATGGGGTGCTGCTGAGTTTGGGTGTCTGGCACGTAAAATTCATAAGCTGCGGTCGAGGCTTGACAAATTACGTGGGCAATCTATAGGGCGTGGGCCCTCTGTTGAGGAGTTATCAGTTGCAAAACAGCTCAGAGAGGCCCTGCGACAAGAGGAGATATTTTTGAAACAGCGATCGAGAGTGTTGTGGTTGAGGCAGGGAGACCGAAACACGAAATACTTCCAGCTGCAAGCTGCTCAACGGAAGAGAATGAACAAAATTGACAATGTGCGAGAGGATGGCACCATATGTCGGACGAAGGAGGAAAATTGTACGGTGGTACAAGAGTTCTTTCAAGACCTATATACTTCCCAAGGGCTCCGACCTATGGATGAGCTGACAAGTTTAGTCCCTCAGCGAGTGACGGCTGATATGAATGAAATTCTTGATAGGCCTTACACAGCAGAGGAGGTGAGAGTGGCATTGTTTCAGATGGCACCATCGAAGGCCCCGGGGGTGGATGGATTTACGGCGGGTTTTTTCCAACGGCATTGGAGTTTGATCAAGGATGACATCATTCAGGCTGTGTTGGATTTTCTTCATGGGGGCGAGTTACCAGCGGAGATGAACGACACAACTATCACGCTTATTCCCAAGGTGAGACACCCCCAGCGCATTAATCAATATAGACCGATCTCTCTCTGTCCTGTACTCTACAAAATTGCAGCCAAGTGTATAGCAAACAAATTGAGGATCTTTTTGGATGACATTATAGGAGGAGAACAAAGTGCATTCGTACCAGGTCGCCTGATTACGGATAACATCCTTATTGCCTATGAGAGTGTTCATGCGATGAGAAAGAGGAGGAAAGGAAAAAACAGTGTGTGTGCGGTGAAACTAGATATGATGAAAGCATACGACCGTCTTGAATGGCACTACATAGAAACAATTATGGCATGTCTTGGTTTCAGCACGTCCTTTATTTGACTCATCGTGAAGTGTGTTTCTTCGGTCAGGTTTGCTGTCTGTGTGAATGGGGAGCTTTTACCGTTCTTTTCCCCTTCGAGGGGGTTAAGGCAAGGGGACCCGGCATCGCCTTATTTGTTCCTGTTATGTGCGGAGGGTTTTACCACTTTGCTTAATAACTTTGGCAGACCGTATGTGGACAAAGGTATAAGGGTGAGTCTTAATTCACCTTGGATCAATCACTTGCTTTTTGCGGATGACAGTTTGATATTCATGCAAGCAAAACAACAGAGTGCGCGGCGTCTGAATGATATTCTCAGAATTTACGGAGATTGCTCGGGTCAGTGTGTGAACAGAGAGAAGAGTTCCATTTTCTTCAGTCCAAACACCTCTGACACAGATCGCCAAGCAATGAAGAATTTGATGGGCATTGTTGTAGAAGCGTTTAATGAGAGATATCTTGGTCTTCCGACAGTAGTTGGCCGCATCACAAGTGGGACGTTTGATCATATAGGGGAACGAATCAGAAGTAAATTAAATGGAGGATCAAAGAGACTTGTTTCCTGTGCTGCGAGGGAGGTTCGTTTGAAGTCAGTCATACAGGCTATACCCACTTTCTCAATGAGCTATTTTAAACTGACAAAGAATGTCTGCAAGGGGATTTCATCTAGTATGGAAAAATATTGGTGGAGTAGTTCTCTCGACCGGCGCTCGTTGCACTGGGTTGATTGGCAAACACTCGCATCACCGAAGGTACAAGGAGGGATGGGTTTCCGGAATCTTGAGATGTTTAACTTAGCCATGCTAGGTAAGCACGGATGGAGACTGATCACAAGCCCATGCTCTCTTTGTGGTCGTGTGTTGAAGGGGAAATATTTCCCTCTCACGGACTTCATGCATGCTACTGTACCAAAGAACGCCTCGGCTACCTGGCGTGCTATTATAGCAGGGAGGGAGACGCTCAAAGTGGGTTTGATCAGACGCATTGGGGATGGCTCCTCGGTGTCAATCTGGAATGATACTTGGATCCAAGGGAAGCTCTCCATGAAGCCATCAATGCAGGTTGGAAGTGACACATTACACACAGTCTCCGATCTCATTGACAGTGACTCTTGGTTATGGAAGGTGGATATTGTCAGGAGAAATTTTATCGCTCCCGATGCCGATGCTATATTGAACATACCATTGCGGCAAGGGGGAGGTGAGGACTTCTGGGCATGGGCGTGGGAGAAGATGGGTGTCTATACTGTAAAATCTGCGTATCGGGCTCTTATGACTCGCAACGAGCACTTAGCTCTAGAGGAAGGGACGACTACGGGTACTTCAGAGACAGAAAAACAGTTATGGACAAGGTTGTGGAAGCTACAAGTGGTACCTAAAGTTCGTGTGTTCTGCTGGCGAGTTCTACGGGGAATCCTTCCTGTCGAGCGAACACTGCAGCACAGACATATAGCCACCACAACTAGATGTAAAGTCTGCCTAGCTGCAGACGAGGATTTGATGCATGCGCTGATTAAGTGCACTCATGCAAAGAGGTTCTGGGGGGAAGCGAGAGAGTGGTTACAAGTGAAACTTCCGGCTCTCCACCCAGAAACATGGATGAAAGATATACTTTGTGACTCAAGGTTTCAAGAAACTGATAGGGCAAAAATTGTTTCTGTCATGTGGGCGATTTGGACTTCCAGAAATAATATAACACATGACAAGGAAAGTTCAAACCCAGTACCATTTATGAGAATGATCAATGATGCTTTGGCGGTGCTAGAACTTCCTGTGGAGCACACCAAAGTCGTGACCGGCTACGGATGGAGACCACCTGAGGGTGATGGGATTAAGATCAACACTGATGCAGGTATCTCTAGTGAGGAGAGAAAAGGGGGTGCAGGAGGGATCGCTCGGTCTTCGACTGCCTTTCTTGCAGCCTGGAGCAAGCCTTATCCTGGAGTGACGGATCCATTGGTAGCAGAAGCTTTGGCCCTGCGTGATGGTGTCCTTTTTGCTCGTCTCCGAGGCTTCATGCGAGTGGTTATGGAGGTTGACTACAAGGAGGTAGTTGATCTGTGGGCTTCTCGCACCTTTTCGCGCTCGACGGTAGCGCCAGTTCTATTGAAGATAGAAGGACTAGCTTTATCTTTTCAGTCTTTTGTTATTCAATTTGTTTCAAGAAAAACCAATGCTCCAGCCCACCTTTGTGCCAAGTTTGCTTGCACATTAGGGGTTACGAGCTGTTGGATGGACTCCCCTCCTAATTTTCTCATGACTAGCGTTATGGCTGATCATGCAGGAGCTAGAGATGATTGAATAAAGTTCTCATTTCCCCGCAAAAAAAAGTGTATATAGGCAGAATAGTTTTTTTTTGAGAGAGAACCAGGCAGAATAGGTATATACCTACGTCTACGTGGCTCCCCTGTAATAACTCAGATCGAAACACACTCGCGTGCGAGAGTTTTCGTTGCACACCTGGTTGCGTAGCTATAAGGCTCTGTGCGTAGGTGCGTCTCCAGCTACGTATAGTCTGCTGTGCTGACGGCCGTAAAGTAGTCAACCGGATAGTGAGCTGCGTCTCATCGGAAAGTAGACGACAAGTTGACACCTGCGCCGGCATCGATCATTGTACTTGTACGTGCGTGTTGTTCCCAAGGCGTACGTACGTAGGAGTACAAGCCAGTTGCTCTCAATGATCGTGGAAAAGTACTTCCGCGAGTCGCATCCTGAAATCGAGCCTGCGCCAACGCGTCTACTCTCCACAGGACCAACAGCACCCACATCCTCTCGACGCTCGGTTCGCCGCGCAGGTGGAGGCAGCGCTCTCGTGGCCAGAAGCGGGACGAATCGACGATTCCGGCGGCCTGCCGGCGGTGACGACCGGATCAGCGCCCTCCACGATGATCTGCTCCTCCTCGTCCTGCGACGCGTCGACTCGCGCACGGCGCTCCGCACAGGGCTGCTATCCAGTCGCTGGGCGCGCCTCCCACGCGAGCTCCCTGCCCTCGACTTGAGGGTCGGCGACATACTGCCGCGGCGCTACCGCCGATGGGTCCTCCTCCACAGCCACATTTATCACAAGGGAACTTATATACCGTACAGACTCGACGGCATAAAGGAGCAGCTCATGCCTAACATCAGGAGATACCAGCGCCGCGCCATGCGCGCCTTGTCCAGATCATTGTTTTGGGTACCGCTCGAAATTTCGCGATCCCGAGCGGTTACCGCGTTTACCGCTACCCCACGGAAAACACTCATACCAAGCAAAAAAAATCGAGTTTTTTGAAATTTGAATTCAAACGATCACTCTGCTGTTAAATAAGCGGCATCTCTCATGTAGCAACAGCGCTCACACTGGCATAGTGGCAAAGGCTTGCTTTGTGGAGCTGCATGTTGCGGTTCGAGTCTTACCTTCCACACTTTTTCTTTCTTTTTTAGAATGCGAAAGTAAAAAACTAACAGAGTTGAAATTTTTTGAAGCCGCAGGAGTCAAACTCGAAATCTCTGACCAAGCGGCATCGGTGGGTGCGTGTGTTGAGCCACTACGCTAGGAGAAAGACTGTGATATTATAAAGTTAAAAGTTTATCTATATCAACTTTGAAATATTTGAATTCAAAATTTGATTTTGAATTTCGTCCGAATTTTTTCCGGTATTTCGTGGTTACCGTGGGAACCGTGAATTTCGGTGCCCCTCGAGAAAAAAGCCTCGCTTGGGATCCAAAACCTTGGTCCAGATCCGTTAATAGCCTCTTGGACGCCGACGACAGCGCCCAAGCTCGCCGGAAAGTTGATAGGCTGAGGCTCGAGTTCTTCATCACCCACAAGGCCACAACACAGCCTGCATGAACCGGCTAATTTCCAAGGCCATGGATGCTTGGGGGATCAATGAACTCGAGGCTGTTGCTAAGCCAACTCACTGGCATCAAACAGTCCACACTTTTCCCAGCCATGGCCTCTGCCAAGATCCCCGCTCCTCATCCCTGAGGAGCCTTAAGCTTGGAGGTTGCCTGCTCCGGCCGCTGCACGACTACAGCGCGCTCTCTACGCTCGTCCTGCAAGACATACCGGAGTTGTCCGGGGCAGCCTACGAGAGGCATCTTCACCTCGTGCACGCGGCTACTCGTGCTGCACCTCCACTCCTGCAGTTGCACTCAGGACAAGGTCGTGGTGGTGGTGGATGCCCCCAGCTCAGAGATCGGAGAGCTCGTCGTCCACGAGTGCAAATTCTCGATGTGCCTCAGGGCACTTCCCAAACTCGAGAGCCTAGCCTCGATCGAGACCGGAGTGCACTTCGAATCAACTTCATTCCCCTGCCTCAGGCGATGGAACCTCGCATGTAACATCGGTGTCAGATTGGACGGATTGCGCCAATACTTTGCGCGGCACCTAGAACTGGATTTGTTTCTTGAATGCACCCCGGATATAAGCGACATGATTATCCGCTTCACCGGACCTGACAGATGGATCGAGCCGTCTAGCTCCCCGTCGTCATTACTGTTACCTAACCTCAGGCGGCTGCTGGCCGCCGATGTGCCTTCGTCCTGGGATGTGTCATGGCCCCGTCTTCTCCTTGAGGTGGCACCCTCCCTCGAGATCTTCCACATTCACATTGCCCCTTGCATGGAGGAGCCGGGCGATGAGATATCATGGCAGCCCGCAAAGCTTCGGCGGCATCACCTCAAGGAATTTGTAATGGCTGGTTTTGAGGGGACGGAAAGGCAGATTTACCTAGTCAAGTTTGTCATGGGAGTATGTACGGCATTGCGCCGTGTCGCCATGTTCAAGAGTGGACATGCTCTGGATAAGGGGCACTGGGACTGGGAGATGGTGACGCACCAAAGCACATGGACTGAAGAAGAGAAGGGCTCGTTGCTGGAGCAGATCACGGGTGGGGTTTCTTCCTCCACAACTCCTGTTCAACTCAACTTCGGCTGATGCACTCGTGTTTGTTCATGTCTCGCAAAGCCCCTTGCATACACAATGTTAGCTGTGTAAATCCCGAAAATCCAATTCGGCTTTTGGGAGCATATGCTCCTGCGCATGAAAAATGTTTTTTTTCAAATATAAAAAAAAGAAAAAAGAAAAATAGATGTGCTCATTGTCACACCAAAACGCTAACTGCAAATTCTTAGGAGGAAAGCTTAAGTATTTCGATCTAAGCAAAAAAACAAGTTATTTTTTGTTTGGAGGTAACACTTTTTTTTACCGACGAATCATCGTCACCCCGTTTCAATAACAAGAACATCTACGAATTTTTTTTTAGAATTTATAAATTTTATTTATTATTTATTTTGAATTTACTGTTCATTAGGGAGCATATGCTCCCAAGAGCCAAAACAACCCTCTTCTCTCTCTTTTTTTTGTTGGGCTCTTTGGCCTTTTTTTCTTCACTTGAGAAAATGCTCTAATAATGAATATGATGATCATCACACTTTTATTTACTTACAACTTGATACTATAACATAAGACTCTATATGTATGCCTCTGGCGGTGTATCAGGATGTGCAATGATCTAGCATAACATGTATAAATAATAATAACGGTGGTTGAGCCACAAATACTATGTCAGCTATGTGATCATGCAAAGTAATATGACAATGATGATTTGTGTCATAAAAATGGAACAGTGGAAGTTGCATGGCAATATATTTTGGAATGACTATGAAAACACCATAATAGGTAGGTATGCATGCTATTTTGAGAAAGATATAAGGAGGCTTATGTGTGTTAAAGCATATCATATCACGGGGTTTGGATGCACCAGTGAAGTTTGCACCACATCTTAAGGTGAGAAAGGGCAATGCACGGTACCGAAGAGGATAGGAAATTGCGGAAAGGTGAGATTGTGTATGATCCATGAACTCACATTAGTCATAAAGAACTCACATACTTATTGCTAAAGTTTATGAGCCTCAAAGTAAAGTACTACTACACATGCTCCCGACCTTCACGCAAAGGAATACACTCAATAATACATCATGATCCAACTTCATAGCATAACGGGAGACTATGCGTGCATGGGGAATCACAAACTTTAATACCAATATTCTTACTAAACCACAATTACTCACTAGCACAACCCACATAGTACCACCTTTATATCGCAAATTTATTACAAGGAATCAAACTTATCCTACTCAGTCATCTACATGATTTTTTCATTATATCCCTCTTGAATACCTATCATATTAGGACCAAATTCATAAGTTGCACTAATTGTCAGTACTATTATCAATTCTCAAAAAGATATAAGTGAAGCATGAGAGTGCAACTATTTATTTAAAATGTAACTACTGTCGTGCTCTAAAAGATATAAATGAAGCACTAGAGTATCTGTCTGGCTCAAAAGATATAAGTGAAGCACATAAAGTATTCTAACAAATCACAAATAATGTGTGTCCCTCTTAAAAAGGTGTGTTCAATAAAGATGACTATGACAACCTAAAAAGCAAACAAAGCAAAGACTCATATAATACATGACGCTCCAAGTAAAACTCATATCATGTGATAAATAAAAATATAGCTCCAAATAATATTACCCATAATTGGTAGAAGGAAGAGGGGATGCCTTCCAGGGCATCCCCAAGCTTAGATGCTTGGGAGTCCTTGAATATTACCTTGGGTTGCCTCGGGCATCCCCAAGCTTAGGCTCTTGCCACTCCTTATTCCTTTATCCATCGTGATCTCACTCAAAACTGGAAAACTTCAGCACACAAAACTCAACAAAACCTTCGTGAGACCCGTTAGTATAACAAAGCAAATCACTACTTTAGGTATTGTTCTAAACCCATTCATATTTTATTATTGCATTTTACCTATTGTATTCTAACTTCACCATGGCTTATACACCCGATACAATCCATAGATTCATCAAAACAAGCAAACAATGCAACGAAAATAGAATCTGTCAAAAATAGAACAGTCTATAATAATTCAAACAATGATCATACTTATGTAAGTCCAAAAATTCTTAAAAATTAGGACAACGTGGAAAATTTATATAAAAATATTGTGTAAAAAATTCAGAATTTTATCACGCTCCAACAAATTTTAATAATTCTGCTACTAGACGCAAAAGTTTCTGTTTTTCCACAGAATCAAAGCAACTATCATCCAAATCATCCCAAAGGATTTACTTGGCACAAACATTAATTTAAACACAAAAACACAATCATAATAGTAGGATAATTGTGTGCACACAAAATTATAGAAAAATAACTAGAAAAAATAAGATAACTATTGGGTTGCCTCCCAACAAGCACTATTGTTTTATGCCTCTAGCTAGGCGTAATGCATAGTTTCAAATGTTGTCATCCTTCAACTTAATTCCATAGGTTGCCCTCATAATAGATTCATATGGGGGCTTAATCCTCTTTCTACAGAATTGTTCCATACCCTTCTTTAACATAAACTGAAATTTTATATTCCCTTCTTTCATATCAATAATAACACCTATGGTTCGTAGGAAAGGCCTGCCAAGTATTATGGGACAAGACAGATTGCAATAAATATCAAGCACAATGAAATCAAAGGGCACATAATTCCTATTCGCAAGAATAAGAACATCATTTATTCTACCCAAAGGTTTCTTAATAGTGGAATCCACTAAGTGCAAATTAAGAGAACATTCATCCATATTGGTAAAACCTAGCACATCACATGGAGATTTTGGTATTGTGGAAACGCTAGCACCCACATCACATAAAGCATTACACTCATAATTTTTTATTTTAACTTTAATGGTAATTTCCCACTCATCATATAATTTCCTAGGTATTGAAACCTTCAATTCTAACTTTTCTTCTAAAGCTTTCATCATCGCTTCTACAATATGATTAGCAAAAGCCTTATTTTGTTCATAAGCATTGGGTGAATTTAGCATGGATTTCAAACAAGGAAATGCACTCGATTAAAGAACAACTATCATAATTAAAATCCTTGAAATCCAAAATAGTGGGCACATTGCTATTTAAAGTTTTGACCTCTCCAAACCCACTTTTATCAATTTTTTCATTAAGATTTCCACCCTCCGAACTATGGGGATGCCTTCTAGGTAAAGTTGACTCTTCTTAGGTCCACATTTCATCAAGTGTAATATTACTAAACAAAGATTCAATGTGTGTAGCACCAATCATTTTAATATCTTCATCATTATAGTACGATAAAACCGGGCGGAATCTCTTTTGCTAAGAATTCTCGCTTAGCCCTCAACCTAGCGGCTCTTTCTTTACTTTCATCTATGGAGACATAAAGAGATTTAATTGTTTCATTAATATCAAGCTTGTGTGCCAAAATTTTAGATTTAAGATTTTTCACATCATGAACAATTATATCCATATTCCTAGACATATCTCTTGGGGAATGTAGCATGCAATTTCAAAAAAATTCCTACGATCACGCAAGATCTGTCTAGGAGATGCATATAAACGAGAGGGGAAGAGTGTGTCCACGTACCCTCGTAGTCCAAAAGCGGAAGCGTTAGGTTAACGCGGTTGATGTACTCGAACATCTTCATGATCCAACCGATCTAGTACCGAACGTACGGCACCTCCGAGTTCAGCACATGTTCAGCTCGATGACGTCCCTCGAACTTTTGATCCAGCAGAGGGTCGAGGGAGAGTTCCGTCAGCACGATGGCGTGGTGATGGTGATGGTGATGTGATCCGCGCAGGGCTTCGCCTAAGCACTACGACGCTATGACCGGAGGAGTAAACTGTGGACGGGGCACCACACACGGCTAAGAGAACAATTGATGTGCTATGGGGTGCCCCCTACCCCGTATATAAAGGAGGGGAGGATGAGGCCGGCCACCAAGGGGCGCGCCATGGGTGGGAGTCCTACTAGGACTCCACTCCTAGTAGGATTCGCCCCCCCCTTTGCCTTTCTCATCGGAGGGGAAAAGGAAGGAGAGGGAGAGGGAAAGGGGGGCGCCGCCCCCTCCCCTAGTCCAATTCGGACTCCCATGGGGGGGCGCACCCCTTGCGGGCTTCCCTCTCTCTTCACTAAGGCCCACGTAGGCCCAATACTTCCCTGGGGGGTTCCGGTAACCCCTTGGTACTCCGAAATATACCCGAACCTTTCCAAAACCATTCCGGTGTCCGAATATCATCGTCCAATATATCAATATTTACCTCTCGGCCATTTCGAGACTCCTCGTCATGTCCGTGATCTCATCCGGGACTCCGAACAAACTTTGGTCACCAAAACACATAACACATAATACAAATCTTCATCGAACATTAAGCGTGCGGACCCTACGGGTTCGAGAACTATGTAGACATGACCGAGACACATCTCCGGTCAATAACCAATAGCGGAACCTGGATGCTCATATTGGTTCCTACATATTCTATGAAGATCTTTATCGGTTAAACCGCAATAACAACATACGTTATTCCCTTTGTCATCGGTATGTTACTTGCCCGAGATTCGATCGTCGGTATCCTCATACCTAGTTGATATGTCTCCAATGTATCTATAATTCTTTATTGTTCCATGCTATTATATTATCAACCTTGGATGTTTTATAAGCATTTATATGCTATTTTATATGATTTTTGGGACTAACCTATTAACCTAGGGCCCAGTGCCAGTTTCTGTTTTTTCCATGTTTTTGAGTTTTACAAAAAAGGAATACCAAACGGAGTCCAATTGACATGCCAATTTGTGACGATTTTTTATGGACCAAAAGAAGACCTCGGAGTAAAAGAGTTGGGCCAGAAGAGTCCCGGGCCGTCCACGAGGGTGGGGGCGCCCCCCGGACGCGTGGACCTACCTCGTGGACGACTCGGGCACCTTCTTGACGTGAGACCTATGCCAAAAATTCCTATAAATCCAGAAACCTCCAAAAAATAATCTAGATCAGGAGTTCCGCCGCCAGAAGCCTCCGTAGCCATCGAAAACGAATCTAGACCCGTTCCAGCACCCTGCCGAAGGGGGGAATCCCTCTCCAGTGGCCATCTTCATCATCCCGGCGCTCTCCATGATGAGGAGGGAGTAGTTCACCCTCCGGGCTGAGGGTGTGTACCAGTAGCTATGTGTTTGATCTCTCTCTCTCTCTCTCTCTCTCTCTCTCTCTCGTATTATTGATTCAGAATGATCTTGATGTATCGCGAGCTTTGCTATTATAGTTGGATCTTATGATGTTTCTCCCCCTCTACTCTCTCGTAATGGATTGAGTTTTCTCTTTGAAGTTATCTTATCGGATTGAGTCTTTAAGGATTTGAGAACACTTGATGTATGTCTTGCATGTGCTTATCTGTGGTGACAATGGGATATCATGTGATCCACTTTATGTATGTTTTGGTGATCAACTTGCGAGTTCCGTGACCTCGTGAACTTATGCATAGGGGTTGGCACACGTTTTCATCTTGACTCTCCGGTAGAAATTTTGGGGCACTCTTTGAAGTTCTTTGTGTTGGTTGAATAGATGAATCTAAGATTGTGTGATGCATATCGTACAATCATACCTGATGGAGTCATGTACCTAGGGTAGGGTCACAGACCTGATCTAAGTACCCTGCCCAAGGACACCCTTAGAAGAGATCACCTTCCAGTCGACCTATGAGGGACTCACTCGACTGACTTGAAGGACTCGACCACGAAGACTCACTCGACCACCAGAAGGTCAAGAGGCACTCTGCACTGCAACGGTCTGTAATTAAGTAGACTTTATGATAGTAAAGACACTTTATGTGGGGCGTTACCAGTAACGCCCCGAACTTAATGTACCTTAAACCCTTCATTACGTGGGTTGGTTGGGGTCCTGGCGCACTCTATATAAGCCACCCCCCTCCACAGGCAGAAGGGTTCGGCACCCTGTAATTCATATACACATAATCCACTCGACCGCCTCCGGGCTCCGAGACGTAGGGCTTTTACTTCCTCCGAGAAGGGCCTGAACTCGTACATCTCTTGTGTTTACAACCTCTCCATAGCTAGGACCTTGCCTCTCCATACCTACCCCCACTCTACTGTCAGACTTAGATCCACGACAGTTGGCGCCCACCGTGGGGCTGGTGTTTTAGTGATTTTGTGGAGAAGTTGCGATTCTTCCGGGTACTTTCATCATGGTAGCTGCTGGAGTTTTGGTCGATGGTCGAGAGATTCGTCTCGGTGCTCTCACCTTCGTCGCCGACGACTCCGCCTGGCTCCAGGAGGCTCCACTCGACGTCGATGCGCTCCCCGTCCGCGGTGCGACGCATTTTCGCGCATGTGTCTGCGGTGTTCTACTGCGGCAACCGTCGACCCCATATCGGTCGACTCCCCTATTGACCACCCTCCCGGTCTCCCGCCAGCGCAAGCGCTCGGGTCGGTCGAGGCTTCAGCGGTGGGTGAGACACGCGGTGGCTCGCTAGACGGCCACCACCCAAGTTGCGGCAATCGAGCCCGACGAATCTCTCTACGGCCTGTTCGATCTGTCGACTGGCTCCGTAGAGACTGCATCCGAATGCGATAGCAGTGATCCAGCGGTGGAAATCTTGATGGTCGACGGGCCTCGCAGCCCCCCTGGCTTCGCCCGTGATGGTGGGGCAGGCGACGGAGGCGACCCCGCACGAGACCACGAAGAGTACCAGCCCGAGCCACTCGACTCTCTGCAAAGAGAGGAAATTCGCCGCAGGAACATGGATGCCCTGCATACTCCCATCGCAGGAGAAACCCCCGAGGCTCGCACCTTGGAGGAGGCACGTTTGGCCAATTTGGCCGAACGCGCTCGCCTGGAGAATCTTCAGCGAGCACTCGACGAGCGCGCGCGGCAACGAGTTCCCGACGCCACTCGACGTCAACTCTTCCCGCCGACTCAGGTATATCGAACCCCAATCCAGAATTTAGCAGCTGCGACCCGTATAGCAGAGTCCATCCAGCCCTCTCAGTCGGAAGCTGGCAGAGGCTTGATGCAGATCAGGGATCTGCTCCGGGCAGCAGGAGATCATAATTCAGCCATGTCGCAGTCGCGCAACAGAATTCACAGTCGATCCGTCACTGCGAATACGGTTCAGTCGGCTCACAGTCCCAGATCGCCTCCGCGGTGTGAGGGGCGCGAGAATCGGCGAGACCAATATGGAGACCGACACGACCGAGATGATAGGCGTCGAGTGCCCACTTCCCCTCCGAGGGGTGGGTCTTATGCTCCTCGGCAGCAAGATGACAGACGTCAGCTCAGTGCGGGGCGAAGAGTTCCAGTCGACCCCAGGGAACCAGGCTTCGACGCGCGATCCATTATCGTGGAAGGCTTGGTCGACCGGAACAGAGCCCATCGAGGTGGACTCGACAGAGATGCGCCCATGAGCAGTCGAGTGCACATTTCTGGTCCGGAATGTTTCAGCAGAGCTATCAGAGCCGCAGTGATTCCTCCCAATTTCAGGTTGGCAACAGGAGTCAGCAAGTTCACCGGTGAGTCTAAGCCTGAAACTTGGCTTGAGGACTACCGAGTGGCGGTTCAGATTGGTGGTGGGAATGACGAGGTGGCCATGAAGCATTTGCCCCTCATGTTGGAAGGTTCTGCCAGAGCGTGGTTGAATCAGTTACCTCCTAGCAGTATTTACACTTGGGAAGATCTGTCCCGAGTGTTCGTCAGAATGTTTGAAGGAACTTGCAAGCGACCGGCTGGATTGACGGAGCTGCAAGTCTGCGTGCAGAAGACCAATGAGACTCTCAGGGAGTATATTCAGAGACGGATCACTTTGCACCATACTGTGGAGAATGTGTCTGATCATCAGGCAGTCTGCGCCTTCAAGGATGGTGTCAAGAACAGAGAATTGAGTTTGAAATTTGGTCGAACCGGAGACATGACCTTGAGTCGGATGATGGAAATTGCTACCAAGTACGCCAACGGTGAAGAAGAAGACCGACTCCGAAGCGGCAAGCACAAGCCGAGCCAGTCGGAGAAGGGAAACACCAGTCGGAAATAGAAGCGGAAGGCTGAACCGGCAGCTCCTGGAGAGGCTCTGGCCATGGCTCATGGAAAGTTTAAAGGGAAACCAAAAGGATCCTGGAACCCTAAGAAGGTAAATGATAAAGAAGGGAACAACGTGATGGATATGCCGTGTCACATCCACACGAAGAAAGACGAAGAAGGGAATATCATTTACCCAAAGCATACCACTCGCCAATGTCGACTCCTGATCCAGCAGTTTCAAGGAAAACAGTCTAAAGACAAGGAAAAGGAGTCGGACAAGGCCGAAGACAAGGAGGACAGTGAGGAAGGATATCCGCATGTCAACTCCACTCTGATGATCTTTGCAGATGTGGAAAGCAAGAGTCGATTGAAAGTCATTAACCGCGAGGTGAACATGGTTACCCCAGCAAAAGCAAATTATCTGAAATGGTCCCAAACACCCATCACATTCGACCAATCTGATCACCCGACTCATATTGCCACCCCTGGGAGGCAAGCTTTGGTGGTCGATCCAGTTGTCGAAGGCACTCGACTGACAAAAGTGCTGATGGACGGTGGTAGCGGGCTGAATTTGCTGTATGCAGACACACTGAAAGGAATGGGCATTCCGATGTCCCGACTGAGCACCAGTAACATGAGCTTTCATGGAATTATACCAGGGAAGAAAGCCGAGTCACTCGGCCAAATAGCTCTAGACGTGGTGTTTGGTGATTCGAAACATTTTCGCAAAGAGAAGTTGACGTTTGAGGTCGTGGATTTTCAGAGTGCATATCACGCCATTTTGGGGAGACCAGCTTATGCACGGTTCATGGCTCGACCATGTTACGTGTACCTCAAATTGAAGATGCCCGGCCCCAAAGGAGTGATCACTGTCACCGGTGATCGGAAAAAGGCAGAAGAGTGCTTTCAGAAGGGCTCAAAGATTGCTGATTCCCAGGTGACAGCGGTCGAGTTCGAAGAATACAAGCAAAACGCAGATCCGAGTGATTTGCTGCGATCCAAGAAACCCGCCACAGAATCTGCATTTCAGTCGTCCGGTGAGACGAAGCCTGTTCACATTCACCCGACCGACCCCGATGCAGCTTCGACCCACATCTCCACAACACTCGACCCGAAATAGGAAGAAGCGCTCATCCAGTTCCTTCGTGAGAACTGGGACATTTTTGCATGGAAGCCCGCTGACATGCCAGGTGTTCCCAGGGGACTGGCTGAGCATCGCCTAAGAGTCGACTCATCAGCAAAACCAGTCAAAGAGCATCTTCGGCGGTCCGCCGTCCAGAAGAGAAAAGCCATTGGTGAGGAAGTGGCTCGACTGTTGGCGGCAGGATTTATCCGAGAGATATACCACTCCGAGTGGCTCGCTAATGTCGTCATGGTTCCTAAGAAGGACAAATCGCTCCGAATGTGCATTGATTTCAAGCACATCAACCGGGCCTGCCCGAAAGATCATTTTCCTCTCCCTCGCATAGATCAAATTGTTGACTCGACCGCGGGATGCGAGAGATTGTCTTTTCTAGACGCCTACTCCGGGTACCACCAGATCCGTCTGTACGGACCCGACGAGGTAAAAACAGCTTTCATCACTCCATTCGGGTGCTTCTGCTATATCACCATGCCATTCGGTCTCAAGAATGCCGGAGCCACATTTATGCGAATGATTCAGAAGTGTCTACTCACTCAAATCAGTCGGAATGTGGAAGCGTATATGGATGATATCGTCGTCAAGTCACGCAAAGGTTCCGGCCTGCTCGCTGAGCTCGCCGAAACATTTGCCAACCTCAGAAGGTATGATATCAAGCTCAATCCATCAAAGTGCACATTCGGAGTTCCTGGTGGCAAGTTACTCGGTTTTCTCGTTTCTGAGCGAGGGATCGACGCTAATCCAGAAAAGATTGGCACTATTCTCCGAATGAAACGCCCTGTGCGAGTGCACGATGTCCAGAAGCTTACTGGATGCTTGGCCGCATTAAGTCGATTCATCTCACGACTCGGTGAAAAGGCATTGCCTCTTTACCGACTGATGAAGAAGGCAGACAAGTTCGAGTGGACTCCAGAAGCTGATGCAGCGTTTGCCGAGCTAAAAGCTCTGCTCTCCACCCAGCCGGTGCTTGCTGCTCCAATCAGCAAAGAGCCTCTGTTGCTTTATATCGCAGCCACAGGACAAGTCGTCAGTACAGTGCTTACGGTCGAGCAGGAAGAGGAAGGAAAAGCTTTCAAAGTTCAGCACCCAGTGTATTATTTGTCTGAAGTCTTGACTCCATCCAAGCAGAGATATCCTCATTATCAGAAGCTTGTGTATGGAATGTACATGACCACAAAGAAGGTTGCTCATTATTTCTCTGATCATTCCATCACAGTCGTCAGTGACGCTCCACTATCAGAGATTTTGCACAACAGAGATGCAACTGGTCGAGTGGCGAAATGGGCGATTGAACTTCTTCCCCTTGATATCAAGTTTGAGGCAAAGAAAGCCATTAAGTCCCAGGCAATAGCAGATTTCCTCGCCGAGTGGATTGAACAGCAGCAGCCGACTGAAGTTCACTCGGAGCATTGGACCATGTTTTTTGATGGCTCTAAGATGTTGAATGGTTCCGGTGCTGGGGTTGTCCTGGTTTCCCCCAGAGGAGATAAGCTCAGATATGTGCTCCAGATTCACTTTGATTCCTCTAACAATGAGGCAGAGTATGAGGCCCTCTTATACGGATTGCGCATGGCCATTTCACTCGGCGTCCATCGCCTGATGGTCTATGGCGATTCAGATTTAGTGGTCAACCAAGTGATGAAGGAGTGGGACGTGAGAAGCCCAGCCATGACTGGATACTGCAGTGCAGTGAGGAAGCTGGAAAAGAAGTTCGAGGGGTTGGAGCTCCATCATATACCCCGACTGAAAAATCAAGCAGCTGATGATCTAGCAAAGATAGGTTCCAAGAGAGGAGCCATTCCGAGTGGTGTGTTCTTGGAGCATATCCACACTCCGTCAGTCAAAGAAGATCCTTTCACCGAAGAAGCTCCACAGCCCAAGAGTGCCACAGATCCGACTGAGGTTGAAGTCCCAGCAGTGGTCGACTTGGTCATGGAGGTCTTGGTGGTCATCCCCGACTGGACAGTTCCGTATATCGCGTATATCCTGAGAAAAGAGCTTCCGGAGGATGAGGAAGAGGCTCGACAGATCGTCCGTCGATCTAAAGCCTTTACCATAATCAAAGGACAGTTATATAGAGAAAGCGCGACTGGAGTTGGTCAGAAGTGCATAACACCAGAAGAAGGTCGAATCATCCTTAATGATATCCACTCGGGAACCTGTGGTCATCATGCGTCCTCTCGGACCATCGTGGCCAAAGCATACCGAGCCGGATTTTACTGGCCAAAAGCGAATGAGATGGCAAAGGAAATAGTGGATAAGTGCGAGGGATGTCAGTTCTACTCGAATATGTCGCACAAGCCTGCATCAGCTCTGAAGACCATTCCACTCGTCTGGCCTTTCGCAGTATGGGGGTTGGACATGGTCGGTCCTTTGAGAACAGGGCAAAGTGGCTTCACGCATGTACTGGTGGCAGTCGACAAGTTCACAAAGTGGATTGAGGCTAAACCAATCAAGAACCTTGACGCCGGTGCTGCTGTTAGCTTCATCAGGGAACTGATATTCAGATATGGAGTCCCACACAGCATCATTACGGATAATGGGTCGAACTTTGACTCGGAGGAATTCAGGGACTTCTGCAACTCTCAAGGCACACGAGTCGACTACGCTTCAGTCGCCCATCCGCAGACGAATGGACAAGCAGAGCGAGCCAATGGCCTGATTCTCAAGGGATTGAAACCCCGACTGATGCGTGATCTCAAGCATGCAGCTGGAGCGTGGGTCGACGAACTTCCCTCGGTGCTTTGGGGACTGCGGACCACACCTAATCGGTCGACCGGAAGAACTCCATTCTTCTTGGTCTACGGAGCTGAAGCAGTCTTGCCGAGTGATCTTCTCCACAATCCTCCTCGAGTTGAGATCTACAACGAAGCAGAAGCTGAACAAGCGCGGCAGGACGCAGTCGACCTTTTAGAGGAAGAAAGGGAGATGGCTGTGATCCGATCGACCATCTACCAACAAGATTTGCGTCGTTTCCACGCCAGAAATGTGAGGGGTCGAGCCTTCCAGGAAGGAGATTTAGTTCTCCGAGCGGATCAGAAGAAACATCACAAGCTTGCTCCTTCTTGGGAAGGGCCCTTCATCGTCACCAAAGTTCTCCACAATGGGGCGTACCGTCTTTACAACGTCGAACATAATATCGACGAGCCCCGAGCTTGGAACGCGGAACTACTCCGCCCATTTTACACTTAAGTTTATCACTCGGATGAGTTGCAATAAAGTACTCCTGTAGTTCATGGATTTCAAAATAATAGTGTCATAGTTCCTCCATAATTTTTGTCACTTTTTATTTTGTCCAATAAAATTTTCCCCTCAGTGGGTGACTTAGCCGCGAATCCGTTTCGCCTAAGTTTGTAAAAATCCTTACCGAGTGATGAGCCAGACTCCCACTCGGAGGCTTAGCCGCGAATCCGTTTCGCCTAAGTTTGTAAAAATCCTTACCGAGTGGTGAGCCAGACTCCCACTCGGAGGCTTAGCTGCAAATCCGTTTCGCCTAAGATTAAATAAAATCCTACCGAGTGGTAAGCCAGACTTCCACTCGGAGGCTTAGCTGCAGTCCAAGTGCTCGCCTAAGATATAAAAATCCTACCGAGTGAAGAGCAAACCTCTCACTCGGGGGCTTAGCTGCAGCCCAGTGCTCGCATAAGATATAAAAATCCTACCGAGTGAAGAGCAAACCTCTCACTCGGGGGCTTAGCTGCAGCCTAGTGCTCGCCTAAGATATAAAAATCCTACCGAGTGAAGAGCAAACCTCTCACTCGGGGGCTTAGCTGCAGCCCGGT
>NC_057800.1:468303944-468304395 GCF_018294505.1 Triticum aestivum
AAATCCTACCGAGTGGTAAGCCAGACTTCCACTCGGAGGCTTAGCTGCAGTCCAAGTACTCGCCTAAGTTATCAAAATCCTACCGAGTGGTAAGCCAGACTTCCACTCGGAGGCTTAGCTGCAGTCCAAGTACTCGCCTAAGTTATCTAAATCCTACCGAGTGGTAAGCCAGACTTCCACTCGGAGGCTTAGCTGCAGTCCAAGTGCTCTCCTAAGATATAAAAACCCTACCGAGTGAAGAGCAAACCTCTCACTCGGGGGCGTAGCTGCAGTCCAAGTGCTCGCCTAAGATATAAAAATCCTACCGAGTGAAGAGCAAACCCCTCACTCGGGGGCTTAGCTGCAGCCTAGTGCTCGCCTAAGATATAAAAATCCTACCGAGTGAAGAGCAAACCTCTCACTCGGGGGCTTAGCTGCAGCCCGGTGCTCGCCTAAGATATAAAAATCCTAC
>NC_057800.1:468605534-468690608 GCF_018294505.1 Triticum aestivum
CGCCAAATACTTGAGGCAGTTCCGCTTCCAGTGACCAGTCTGCTTGCAGTAGAAGCACTCAGTTTCAGGTTTAGGTCCACGTTTGGGTTTCTTCTCTTGAGCAGCAACTTGCTTGCTGTTCTTTTTGAAGTTCCCCTTCTTCTTCCCTTTACCCTTTTTCTTGAAACTAGTGGTCTTGTTGACCATCAACACTTGATGCTCCTTCTTGATTTCTACCTCCGCAGCTTTCAGCATTGCGAAGAGCTCGAGAATAGTCTTATTCATCCCTTGCATATTATAGTTCATCACGAAGCTCTTGTAGCTTGGTGGCAGTGATTGGATAATTCTGTCAATGACGCAATCATCTGGAAGATTAACTCCCAATTGAATCAAGTGATTATTATACCCAGACATTTTGAGTATATGCTCACTGACAGAACTATTCTCCTCCATCTTACAGCTATAGAACTTATTGGAGACTTCATATCTCTCAATCCGGGCATTTGCTTGAAATATTAACTTCAACTCCTGGAACATCTCATATGCTCCATGACATTCAAAACATCGTTGAAGTCCCGATTCTAAGCCGTAAAGCATGGCACACTGAACTATCGAGTAGTCATCAGCTTTGCTCTGCTAGACGTTCATAACATCTGGTGTTGCTCCAGCAGCAGGCCTGGCACCCAGCGGTGCTTCCAGGACGTAATTCTTCTGTGCAACAATGAGGATAATCCTCAAGTTATAGACCCAGTCCGTGTAATTGCTACCATCATCTTTCAACTTTGCTTTCTCAAGGAATGCATTAAAATTCAACGGAACAATAGCACGGGCCATCTATCTACAATCAAACATGAATAAGCAAGATACTATCAGGTACTAAGTTCATGATAAATTTAGGTTCAATTAATCATATTACTAAAGAACTCCCACTTAGATAGACATCCCTCTAATCCTCTAAGTGATTACATGATCCAAATCAACTAAACCATGTCCGATCATCACGTGAGATGGAGTAGTTTCATTGGTGAACATCGCTATGTTGATCATATCTACTATATGATTCACGCTCGACCTTTCGGTCTCCGTGTTCCGAGGCCATATCTGTATATGCTTGGCTCGTCAAGTATAACCTGAGTATTCCACGTGTGCAACTATTTTGCACCCGTTGTATTTGAACATAGAGCCTATCACACCGGATCATCACGTGGTGTCTCAGCACGAAGAACTTTCGCAATGGTGCATACTCAAGGAGAACACTTCTTGATAATTAGTGAGAGATCATCTTATAATGCTACCGTCAGTCAAAGCAAGATAAGATGCATAAAAGATAAACATCACATGCAATCAATATAAGTGATATGATATGGCCATCATCATCTTGTGCTTGTGATCTCCATCTTCGAAGCACCGTCGTGATCTCCATCGTTACCGGCACGACACCTTGATCTCCATCGTAGCATCATTGTCGTCTCGCCAATCTTATGCTTCCACGACTATCGCTACCGCTTAGTGATAAAGTAAAGCATTACAGCGCGATTGCATTGCATACAATAAAGCGACAACCATATGGCTCCTGCCAGTTGCCGATAACTCGGTTACAAAACATGATCATCTCATACAATAAAATTTAGCATCATGTCTTGACCATATCACATCACAACATGCCCTGCAAAAACAAGTTAGACGTCCTCTACTTTGTTGTTGCATGTTTTACGTGGCTGCTACGGGCTTAAGCAAGAGCCAATCTTACCTACGCATCAAAACCACAACGATAGTTTTTCAAGTTGGTGTTGTTTTAACCTTCGCAAGGACCGAGCATAGCCACACTCGGTTCAACTAAAGTTGGAGAAACTGTCACCCACTAGCCACCTTTGTGCAAAGCACGTCGGGAGAACCAATCTCGCGTAAGCGTACGCGTAATGTCGGTCCGGGCCGCTTCGTCCAACAATACCACCGAACCAAAGTATGACATGCTGGTAAGCAGTATGACTTATATCGCCCACAACTCACTTGTGTTCTACTCGTGCATATAACATTAACATATAAAACCTGGCTCGGATGCCACTGTTGGGTTTCGTAGTAATTTCAAAAAAATTCCTATGCACACGCAAGATCATGGTGATGCATAGCAATGAGACGGGAGAGTGTGATCTACGTACCCTTGTAGATCGACAACGGAAGCGTTAGCACAACGTGGTTGATGTAGTTGTACGTCTTCACGACCCGACCGATCAAGCACCGAAACTACGGCACCTCCGAGTTCTAGCACACGTTCAGCTCGATGACGATCCCCGGACTCCGATCCAACAAAGTGTCGGGGAAGAGTTCCGTCAGCACGACAGCGTGGTGACGATCTTGATGTACTACCGTCGCAGGGCTTCGCCTAAGCGCCGCTACAATATTATCGAGGACTATGGTGGAAGGGGGCACCACACACGGCTAAGAATATGATCATGTGGATCAACTTGTGTGTCTAGGGGTGCCCCTGCCTCCATATATGAAGGATCAAAGGGGGGGTGCGGCTGGCCAGGGAGGGCGCGCCAGGAGGAGTCCTACTCCCTCCGGGAGTAGGATCCCCCCTTTCGTAGTTGGAATAGGAGTCGGGAGGGGGGAAAGAGGAGAGAGAGAAGGAAGGGGGGCGCCGACCCCCTCTCCTTGTCCTATCCGGACTAGGGGGGAGGGGCGCGCGGCCCAGCCCTGGCCACCTCCCCTCTCTTCCACTAAAGCCCACTAAGGCCCATATACCTCCCGGGGGGTTCCGGTAACCTCCAGGTACTCCGGTAAAATCCCGATTTCACCCGGAACACTTCCGATATCCAAATATCGGCTTCCAATATATTAATCTTTATGTCTCGACCATTTCGAGACTCCTCGTCATGTCCGTGATCACATCCGGGACTCCGAACAAACTTCGGTACATCAAAACTCATAAACTCATAATATAACTGTCATCGAAACCTTAAGCGTGCGGACCCTACTGGTTCAAGAACAATGTAGACATGATCGAGACACGTCTCTGGTCAATAACCAATAGCGGAACCTGGATGCTCATATTGGCTCCTACATATTCTATGAAGATCTTTTCTCGGTCAGACCGCATAACAACATACGTTGTTCCCTTTGTCATTGGTATGTTACTTGCCCGAGATTCGATCGTCGGTATCTCAATACCTAGTTCAATCTCGTTACCGGCAAGTCTCTTTACTCGTTGCGTAATACATCATCTCACAACTAACTCATTAGTTGCAATGCTTGCAAGGCTTATGTGATGTGCATTACCGAGAGGGCCCAGAGATACCTCTCCGACAATCGGAGTGACAAATCCTAATCTCGAAATACGCCAACCCAACATCTACCTTTGGAGACACCTGTAGAGCACCTTTATAATCACCCAGTTACGTTGTGATGTTTGGTAGCACACAAAGTGTTCCTCTGGCAGACGGGAGTTGCATAATCTCATAGTCATAGGAACATGTATAAGTCATGAAGAAAGCAATAGCAACATACTAAACGATCGGGTGCTAAGCTAATGGAATGGGTCATGTCAATCAGATCATTCACCTAATGATGTGATCCCGTTAATCAAACAACAACTCTTTGTTCATGGTTAGGAAACATAACCATCTTTGATTAACGAGCTAGTCTAGTAGAGGCATACTAGTGACACTCTGTTTGTCTATGTATTCACACATGTATTATGTTTCCGGTTAATACAATTCTAGCATGAATAATAAACATTTATCATGATATAAGGAAATAAATAATAACTTTATTATTGCCTCTAAGGCATATTTCCTTCAAAAGGTACTTCTTATTACATTTTATTCGAATGAGTGCTTAAGTATAAAAGGGGCAGAGCAGCTCCGCGTTCCAAGCCCGTGGCTCGTCTTTCTGATACTCAACACTGTAAAGATGGTATGCTCCATTGTGGAGAACTTTGGTGATGATGAAGGGGCCTTCCCAAGCCGGGGCGAGCTTGTGTGGTTTCTGTTGATCCAGTCGAAGAACCAGGTCCCCCTCTTGAAAGGTTCGGCCCCTCACGTTCCTGGCGTGGAATCGACGCTAGTCTTGCTGATAAATGGTCGACCGGATCATGTCCATCTCTCTTTCCTCCTCTAAGAGATCGACTGAATCCTGTCGGGCCTGCTCTACTTCTTCTTCGGAGAAGAGCTCGACTCGGGGCGCGTTGTGGAGTAGGTCACTCGGCAGAACATCTTCGGCTCCATAGACCAAGAAGAAAGGAGTTCGTCCAGTCGACCGATTGGGAGTTGTCCTCAAACCCCACAGAACCTACGGAAGTTCATCGACCCAAGCGCCTGCTGCGTGTTTGAGGTCACACATCAGTCAGGGTTTTAATCCTTTGAGAATCGGGCCATTAGCTCTTTCTGCTTGTCCGTTCGACTGCGGGTGAGCGACTGAAGCATAGTCGACTCGTGTGCCTTGAGAAGCGCAGAAAGCTCTAAACTCATCAGAATCGAAGTTCGACCCGTTGTCCGTGATGATGTTGTGTGGAACTCCATATCTGAATGTCAATTCTCTGATGAAACTGACAGCGGTGCTGGCTTCGAGACTCTTGATAGGTTTAGTTTCGATCCATTTGGTAAACTTGTCGACTGCCACGAGCACATGAGTGAAGCCACTCCTACCAGTTCTCAGTGGTGCAACCATATCCAAACCCCAAACAGCAAAGGGCCAGACGAGAGGAATGGTCTTCAGGGCTGACGCTGGCTTGTGAGACATGTCCGAGTAAAACTGGCAGCCTTCACATCTGTCGACTATATCTTTCGCCATTTCATTTGCTCGTGGCCAATAGAATCCGGCTCGGTATGCTTTAGACATGATGGCCCGAGAGGACGCATGGTGACCACATGTCCCCGAGTGGATGTCGTTGAGGATCATTCGACCTTCTTCTGGTGTTATGAACTTTTGACCGACTCCAGTCACGCTTTCCCTGAACAGTTGTCCTCTTATCACAGTAAAGGCCTTGGATCGACGGACGATCTGTCGAGCCTCTTCCTCGTCCTCTGGGAGTTCTTTCCTAAGGATGTACGCAATGTACGACACTGTCCAGTCGGGGGTAATGGCCAAAACCTCCATGATCAGGTCGACCACGGCTGGGACCTCGACTTCAGTTGGATCTGTGGCGCTCCTAGGCTGCGGGGGCTCTTCAGTAAAAGGATCTTCCTGAACTGTCGGCGTGTGAATATGCTCCAAAAACACATTGCTGGGAATGGCTTCTCTCTTGGAACCTATCTTTGCCAAGTCATCGACTGCTTGATTTTTCAGTCGGGGTATGTGATGGAGCTCTAACCCCTCAAACTTCTTTTCCAGCTTCCTCACCGCGTTGCAGTAACCAGTCATGGCTGGGCTTCTGACGTCCCACTCCTTCATCACTTGATTGACTGCCAAATCTGAGTCGCCATAGACCATGAGGCGACGGATGCCGAGTGAGATGGCCATACGCAACCCATACAGGAGTGCTTCATATTCAGCTTCATTATTGGAAGAATCAAAGTGAATCTGGAGGACATATCTGAGCTTGTCTCCTCGGGGGGATACCAGAACCACCCCAGCACCGGAACCATTCAGCATTTTGGATCCATCAAAGAACATGGTCCAGTGCTCCGAGTGAACTTGAGTCGGCAGTTGTTGTTCAATCCACTCGGCGAGGAAATCTGCTATTGCTTGGGACTTAATAGCCTTCTTTGCCTCAAACTTGATATCTAAGGGGAGGAATTCAATCGCCCATTTTGCCACTCGACCAGTTGCATCTCTGTTGTGCAGAATCTCTGACAATGGAGCGTCGCTGACAACTGTAACAGAGTGATCAGAGAAATAGTGTGCAACCTTCTTCGTGGTCATGTAAATCCCATAAACGAGCTTCTGATAGTGCGGATATCTCTGCTTTGACGGAGTCAGAACTTCAGAAATATAATAAACTGGGCGCTGAACTTTATAGGCTTTTCCCTCTTCTTCCCGCTCGACCATAAGTACTGTACTGACGACTTGTCCAGTGGCTGCTATATAAAGCAGTAAACGCTCTTTGCTGATTGGGGAAGCAAGCACCAGCTGGGTGGAAAGTAGGGCTTTTAGCTCTGCAAATGCTACATCAGCTTCAGGAGTCCACTCGAACTTATCTGATTTCTTCATCAGTCGGTAAAGAGGCAGTGCCTTTTCACCGAGGCGAGAAATGAATCGACTTAGGGCGGCCAAGCAACCAGTAAGCTTCTGGACATCATGCACACGCATAGGGCATTTCATTCGGAGTATAGCACCCACTTTCTCTGGGTTAGCACCGATCCCTCGTTCGGAAACGAGGAAACCGAGTAATTTTCCGCCCGGAACTCCAAACGTGCACTTTGATGGATTGAGCTTGATATCATACCTTCTGAGGTTGGCAAAGGTTTCAGCAAGGTCAGTCAGTATGTTAGAACCTTTACTGACTTGACCACAATGTCATCCATGTATGCTTTCACATTCCGACTGATCTGAGTGAGCAGGCACTTCTGAATCATCCGCATGAATGTGGCTCCAGCGTTTTTCAAACCGAATGGCATAGTGACATAACAGAAGCACCCAAATGGGGTGATGAAAGCTGTTTTTATCTCATCGGGTCCGTACAAGCGGATCTGGTGGTACCCGGAGTAGGCGTCCAAAAAGGACAAACACTCGCACCCCGCAGTCGAGTCGACTATCTGGTCGATGCGAGGGAGAGGAAAGTGATCTTTCGGGCAGGCCCGATTGATATGCTTGAAGTCAATGCACATGCGAAGTGAGTCGTCCTTCTTTGGGACCATGACAACATTAGCCAACCACTCGGAGTGGTAAATCTCACGGATAAACTCAGCCGCCAAAAGCCAAGCCACCTCTTCACCGATTGCCTTCCTCTTCTGTACGGCGGACCGTCGAAGATGTTCTTTGACTGGTTTCACTTTTGGGTCGACTCGTAAACGATGCTCAGCCAGTCCCCTGGGAACACCTGGCATGTCTGAAGGTTTCCATGTGAAGATGTCCCAGTTCTCACGGAGGAACTGGATGAGCACTTCTTCCTATTTGGAGTCGAGTGTTGTTGAAATGTGAGTCGGAGCAGCATTGGGATTATATCTATTCACCCCCTCTAGGTCCATCTCGGTCTTCATATTCCACATTATTGCCTAAAATTGCTAAGTAACAATTAAAATTTGTAATTATACCTATTCACCCCCTCTAGGTCCATCTCGATCCTTTCAATTGGTATCAGAGCTTTGTGCTCTATTCTTGTGGCTTAACCTCCCTAGAGCGAGATGACCCCCGATGGGACTCCTCTTGTTGCAGATCCGAAGGATAAGGGCGAGGCTTCTACGGAAACCAAGTCCTTTACTTCTGAGGATCTGGAACGAGCCCTTTCTAAGCAAAAGGAGGAGCATGATGCTTATCTTGAGGCCTTGGTCCAAATGAGGCCAGCCACATTAACCATGATGTTTGCACCACTTTCGGGTGGTACGGCCTCGAGGCCAACTGTGCCTACTCCTTCACTTGGCCAACAACCTCCTAGCAATGAACACTCTAGTGTTCCTTGGCTTTATCCAAGACCACAAATAGAGAAACCAAAGTATAACCCTCAAGGCAAATCTCCTTTACTTGACGACACTGCCGATTTTGCTTTGTGGAGAGTTGCTATGCAGGATCATCTTCGATATGGAAATGATGAGATGTTGGAGATCTTGGAGTATGGTTACCAAGTTGTTGACCCGAAGAATCTTACACCAAGAGAGATATACGACAAGAATCTCAACGACACAACAACCATGTGCATAAGGAGAGGTATGACTGACAATCAAAGGAGACCATACATACACATCACAAGTGCCAAGGAATTATGGGATATCATTGTGAGGACCAAGACCGGTATCTCCACTCTCCGGCTTGCTCAATATGAAATTGCCAAGGGCCAACTGCAAAACTTTTGTATGGAGAAAGGTGAATCTCCCAAGCAGCTCCTTGAGCGTCTCATGACTCTCACCGCTGACATCGAGTCTTGTGAGTGTGACAAGACACAAGATGGATTCAACTTGACTAAGCGATTTCTCGTGGACACGTTGCTTCATGCTCTTGCTCCATATCATCACCAAATGGTGTGGGACATAAGACAACACCATGGATTCAAGGAAATGACTCCGGATGACATCATATCCACTTTCCAACTATTTGAAGAGTCAAAGGCAAATGGTACAAAACATCTTTCCATGCATGGTACCTCAACATCAAAGATCAATCTTGCATTGAAGGCCAAGCATGTATGTGAAGAAGAGCAAAGTGAATAAGAAGATTATGATGATGAAGATGGTGATGAGATTGACTCTGGTGAGAGCCCTTCATATGAAGACATTGCCTCTTTGTCAAGAAGTTTAGCGCGAGGAAATTTCAAGGGAAGATTCCAGAAGAAGAAAGTGAGAAAATGCTACAAATGTGAAGAAACCAACCACTTCTCCAACGATTGCCCTTATGAGAAGAGAGAAGATAAACCAAGGTTTCCCAAGACCTTTCCCAAGAAGAAGTTGCTAAATCCTTTGAACTCTAAGCTCAAGAAGAGAGATGGGAAAGCAATGGTTGCTCATGAAGAATCCGGTCCGGATGATGTTAGTGGTGTTGCCGGAGTAGCTCAAGATTCTCAAAACACTTTGAGGCTAGTCAACAAGAGTGGTGATGTTGTCACCTACAACTATATGAAAGACTACAAGGGCAACGCTCACAAGTGCCTAATGGCAAAGGCTGTGGTAGAAGATGGAGAGGACCAAAACTCTCCTGACAAGTTAAAGGTAACCCCACGGTCAAACCCTCCTCTTTTCACTCCTTCTACTCCTTGTGATGAGTATCTTGTTGCGGAGGATAATTATGATGATGATGATATATATGATCCTATGAATGCTAAACTAAATAAGTTCATGTTCTCCCTCAAAGGAAAGAAGCTCACTATGTTTCATATGCTTATGGAGATGGTGAGTAAGCACACCATCACCATTAAGGAACTCGAAACCCTCGTCACCGAGCAAAAGGAAAAATATGAAATCCTTGAGCGGAAAGTCCAATATGAGGAAGCACGAAATGATGAACTATGCTTGAAAATTACTGCAAACATTGATGTTCATGCTAAAGAACTTGCCTCCTCGAAAAAGGCTAAGGACTCTTGCGAGGAGTTGATGAATGATAAAAGTAAGCTTGTGAAGTCTCATGCTTCTGTCTCTAAGGATTGTGAGCTTCTATCCGTGTCCCTCAAGACTAAGGAAGAAGAGCTACTCTTCTTACAAAGAGTTTTGATATGCTCAAGCTTACTTATCTTGAAACTCTAGCCAAGGCTTACTCTTCTCCTATTATCAATGTTGATGCTTGTACTACTAACTCTAGTGGTGACCTAGCATCTATATTTGAGGAGAATCGCTTTCTCAAGGCTCAAATCGAGAAAGGACTCATGACATGTGCTCAAGGACAAAAGAACCTTAATGAGGTATTGAGCCAACACAATGAGGTGTTTGCCAAAGAAGGGCTCGGATTTGATGCAAGCACAAACAAGAAGAAGACGTCTTCTCAAAAGTGCACCACCCCTCTTAAAGAAATGTTTGTATGAGAAGGGCACAAGGAGAAAGGTAAGGTTGTGAGTGGGAAGTCCACAAGGGGCTTGCCCGCTCCCAACAAGCCAAAAGAGTTCATGCCTCCATCCTATGTACTTCGTAAAACTAAGGATGGAGAAGTTTATGCAAAATTTGTTGGTCCTCGAAATGCATTCCGGTTTTATGCTATTTGGGTCCCTAAGACCCTTCTGACTAACTAGAGAGTTCCCATTGCAAAATGGGTCCCTCTAACCAAGTCATAATTGAGTGTAGGTTGCCTTCTCTGGTGGAGTCAGATGGGTGATCGATAGTGTATGTACCAATCATATGACCAGAGATAGAAAATTGCTCTACGATTTCATGGAAGCTATTAAACCATTTATGAGCATTATGTCTGGTGGAGGATCAAAAGAACAGGTACTCAGGTTGGGCAAGGTGGCTATTACAAATGACATGTCTCTTGCAAATGTCATGCTTGTCCAATCCCTTAAATACCATATGCTTTCTGTTCGTCAATTGGCTTCCGTTGGTTATGATACACTATTTGGCCTAACTAATGTGGAAGTCTTTAAGAGAGATACTCTAGAAGTGGCCTTTGTTGGAGAGTTGGACGACAACCTTTACACGATTGATTTCTCGAAAGAGAGCACATTACATGCAACTTGTCTAATGGCCAAGGCCGACAAGGGGTGTCTATGGCATCGCCGGCTAGCCCATGTCAGCATGAGAAATCTTCAAGATCTCTTAAAGGGTAATCACATCCTTGGACTAGCCAATGTATCTTTTGAGAAAGATCATGTGTGTAGTGCATGCATAGCGGGAAGCAACATCAATCAAAGCACCCACCCAAGAATATTGTATCTACTTCAAGGCCATTGGAGCTTCTTCATGTGGATCTTTTTGGGCCTCCTTCATGGGATAGTCTTGGTGGAAAAAAGTATGGACTTGTCATTGTTGATGATTACTCAAGATATACATGGGTGTTTTTCCTCAAGTCCAAGGACGAGACGAAGATCACCTTCATTGATTTTGCCAAGCAAGCTCAACGCAAGTTTGACAAAGAAATCTTGGCAATAAGAAGTGATAATGGCTCCGATTTCAAGAACTATATGATAACCCACAAGTATAGGGGATCGCAATAGTTTTCGAGGGTAGAGTATTCAACCCAAATTTATTGATTCGACACAAGGGGAGTCAAAGAATATTCTCAAGTATTAGCAGCTGAGTTGTCAATTCAACCACACCTGGATAACTTAATATCTGCAGCAAGGTATTTAGTAGCAAAGTAATATGATAGTAGTGGTAAAAGTAACGGTAGCAGTTTTGGTTTTTTAGCGATTGTAACAGTAGCAACAAAAAAGTAAATAAGCAAAGAACAATATATGAAAAGCTCGTAGGCAATGGATCGGTGATGGATAATTATGTCAGATACGATCAATCATGCAATAGTTATAACATAGGGTGACACAGAACTAGCTCCAGTTCATCAGTGTAATGTAGGCATGTATTCCGAATATAGTCATACATGCTTATGGAAAAGAACGTGCATGACATCTTTTGTCCTACCCTCCCATGGCAGCGGGGTCCTATTGGAAACTAAGGGATATTAAGGCCTCCTTTTAATAGAGTACCGGACCAAAGCATTAACACATAGTGAATACATGAACTCCTCAAACTACGGTCATCACCGGTAAATATCCCGATTATTGTCACTTCGGGGTTAACGGATCATAACACATAATAGGTGACTATAGACTTGCAAGATAAGATCAAGAACTCACATGTATTCATGAAAACATAATAGGTTCAGATCTGAAATCATGGCACTCGGGCCCTAGTGACAAGCATTAAGCATAGCAAAGTCATAGCAACATCAATCTTAGAACATAGTGGATACCAGGGATCAAACCCTAACAAAACTAACTTGATTACATGATAAATCTCATCCAACCCATCACCGTCCAGCAAGCCTACGATGGAATTACTCATGCACGGGGTGAGCATCATAAAATTGGTGATGTAGGAAGGTTGATGACGACGATGGCGATGGATTCCCCTCTCCGGAGCCCCGAACAGACTCCAGATCAGCCCTCCCGAGAGAGATTAGGGCTTGGTGGCGGCTCCATATCGTAAAACATGATGAATCCTTCTCTCTTATTTTTTCTCTCCCCGAACATGAATATATGGAGTTGGAGTTGAGGTCGGTGGAGCGTCAGGGGCCCCACGAGGGCAGGGGGCGCGCCCCCACCCTCATGGATAGGGTGTGGGCCCCTGGCATTGATTCTTTCGCCAGTATTTTTTATATATTCCAAAAATAATCTCCGTTGTTTTCAGGTCATTCTGAGAACTTTTATTTCTGCACAAAAATAACACCATGACAATTCTGCTGAAAACAACGTCAGTCCGGGTTAGTTCCATTCAAATCATGCAATTTAGAGTCCAAAACAAGGGCAAACGTGTTTGGAAAAGTAGACACGACGGAGACGTATCAACTCCCCTGAGCTTAAACCATTGCTTGTCCTCAAGCAATTCAGTTGACAAACTGAAAGTGATAAACAAAAACTTTTACAAACTATGTTTGCTCTTGTTGTTGTAAATATGTAAAGCCAGCATTCAAGTTTTCAGCAAAGGTTATGAACTAACCATACTCACAATAACATTTAGGTCTCATGTTTACTCATATCAATGACATAATCAACTAGCAAGCAATAATAATAAATCTCAGATGACAACACTTTCTCAAAACAATCATAATATGATATAACAAGATGGTATCTCGCTAGCCCTTTCTGAGACCGCAAAACATAAATGCAGAGCACCTTTAAAGATCAAGAACTGACTGGAAATTGTAATTCATGGTAAAAGAGATCCAATCAAGTCATACTCAATGTAAACTAACAATAATACATGCAAATGACAGCGGTGCTCTCCAACTAGTGCTTTTTAATAAGAGGATGATGACTTAGCATAAAAGTAAATGGATAGGCCCTTCGCAGAGGGAAGCAGGGATTTGTAGAGGTGCCAGAGCTCGATTTTGAAATAGAGATGAATAATATTTTGAGCGGTATACTTTCATTGTCAACATAACAACTGAGAGATCTCGATATCTTCCATGCTACACACATTATAGGCGGTTCCCAAGAAGAATGGTAAAGTTTATACTCCCGCACCACCAACAAGCATCAATCCATGGCTTGCCCGAAACAACGGGTGCCCCCAACTAACAACAATCCCGGGGGAGTTTTGTTTGCAATTATTTTGATTTGATTTGAGCATGGGACTGGGCATCCCGGTGACCAGCCATTTTCTCGTGAGTGAGGAGCGGAGTCCACTCCTCTTGAGAATAACCCGCCTAGCATGGAGGATACAGACAACCCTAGTTGATACATGAGCTGTTCGAGCATACAAAACAGAATGTTTATTTGAAGGTTTAGAGTTTGGCACATACAAATTTACTTGGAACGGCAAGTAGATACCGTATATAGGAAGGTATGGTGGACTCATATGAAAAACTTTTGGGGTTTATGGAATTGGATGCACAAGCAGTATTCCTGCTTAGTACAAGTGAAGGATAGAAAGAGACTGGGAAGCGACTAGCTAGAGAGCGACAACAGTCATGAACATGCATTAAAATTAATCAACACTAAATGCAAGCATGAGTAGGATATAATTCACCATGAACATAAATATCGTGGGGGCTATGTTGGTTTTGTTTCAACTACATGCGTGAACATGTGCCAAGTCAAACCACTTGAATCGTTCAAAGGAGGATACCACCCTATCATACCACATCACAACCATTTTAATAGCATGTTGGCACGCAAGGTAAACCATTATAAACTCCTAGCTAATTAAGCATGGCATAAGCAACTATAATCTCTAATTGTCATCGCAAACATGTTTCATTCACAATAGGCTGAATCAGGAATGATGAACTAATCATATTTACAAAAACAAGAGAGGTCGAGTTCAAAGCAGCTTTTCTCATCTCAATCAGTTCATCATATATCGTCATTATTGCCTTTCACTTGCCCGACCGAATAGTGTGGATAATAATAATAGTGCACGTGCATTGGACTATGCTGGAATCTGCAAGCATTCAATTCAAGGGAGAAGACAAGGTAATATTGGCTCTTTGTTAGATCGACAATAATGCATATGAGAGCCACTCAACATTTTAATCATGGTCTTCTCCTCTCGACCCCAAAGAGCAAGAAAGAAATAAAACTATTTACACGGGAAAGCTCCCAACAAGCAAAAGAAGAACGAGAAATCTTTTTGGGTTATCTTTTTAATTACTGCTACTACATGCATGGAAAGTAAACTAGTTAAAAGCTACAACTAATTTTTTTGGTTTTTCTAAGGTTTATCAAACACACAAGAAGAAAATAAAATAAACTAGCATGGATGATACAATGAAAAAGTATGAGCACCGACAACTGGCATGAGTGTGTGAACATGAATGTAATGTCAGTGAGAGATACGTACTCCCCCAAGCTTAGGCTTTTGGCCTAAGTTGGTCTATGCCCATGGATGGCCTGGTGGATATCCGAAGTTGAAGCTGGGGTCGTACTGAGATGGATCAGCTACTGCCTGAAGGGCTGCAGCTTGGAGGCGAGCTGCCTCCGTCCTCCTCTCGTACTCGTTCGCCTCCTCCCTGGTTATAACATATCTCCATTTTGCCTGAAAGTCAAAGAAAGTAGGAGCAGGGAGAGCGACATGATAGGTGCGTCGTCTATCAAAGATTAGTCGGTACTGGAGGGACTGATCGTTCCTCACAACAAACTGATGACAAACCATAGCATTATAATCTAAATAAGCAGGAGGCAACTCAATATCATCTCCGCGTATGGGTATCTCAAGAAAATCAGCTAGACGGGTTGCATAAACTCCACCGAAGAAATCTCCATTAATACTATTATTATGCAACCTACGTGCAACAATGGCCCCCCCAAGTTATATTGTCTATCTCCTAATACAGCACTCCTGAGAACACTAAGATCGGGAATGCACATGTGACATGCCTCATCCTTACCGTTAATGCATCTACCTATAAAGAGAGCAAAATAATGTATGGCAAGAAAATGAATGCTCCCTATGGTAGCTTGTGTGATTTCCCTAGATTCCCCCACAGTGTTACTAGCAAGAAAGTCTTTATATTCAGATTTGCGAGGCTCACTAGCACTACCCCACTGCGGGAGTTTACAAGCAGTATTAAAATCTTCTAAGTCCATGGTATAAGATTTATCATAAAGATTAAACGGGATAGTTTGAGAATTGCGTGATGATGTAAATTTAAATCTTCTCACAAAGGAATTGGTTAGGTAGTAGTACTGAGGGCACTTATCTGCTGCGAAGCCCTCATGTTCAACGTTACACACATATGCTTCAAATTCCTCCTTAATTCCTGCCTGAACCATGAAATTTTCTGACGGCCATTCACAAGGCCGCACTTGAGCTTCTCTTGGTAGTTCATGGTCCGGCTCACGTATCGCGGGCCATGGTCCTTGCTTCCTTGAGGAACCACCTTGGTACATTTTCCTAAACATATTTCTTCCTCTGAAAAATTACTGAAATTTTTAGTGACTCAAAATAAGAGTGAACCAAACTCAACAAGATTGATAGCAACTACTCCTACAAGTGCCTAGAGGCCATATCATGCATTAAAACTACTTTTGACCACATAAATTTGACATGCAAGCTCAAGAACAGGGTCACCTAAGCAGCAAAAATTTGCAATAAATAAAGCACTAGAACAAAAACTAATTGGACCATTGGAGGAGTCACATACCGAAGAACAATCCCCCAAAGCAGTTTTGTGAATGGAGCTTTGAGCAAGGAGATCGAAAATGGCAGCAAGATGAGCTAGAACTCAGGTTTGAGCTGGTGGATGATTTTTTTTGGAGCAAGACAAAGTGTGTGGGTGCAAGGATAAGTGGAGGGGACCCACATGGGGTCCACGAGGCAAGGGGCGCGCCCAGGGGGTAGGGCGCGCCCTCCACCCTCATGGGCACATGGTGGGTCCCCCTGGTGTATTCTCAGTGCTAGATATTCTCAAATATTCTAAAAAATCATATTAAATTTTTAGGGCATTTGGAGAACTTTTATTTTTAGGGTATTTTTCATTGCATGGATAATTCAGAAAATAGACAGAAAATACTATTTTTGCTTTATTTAATATAAATAACAGAAAGTAAAAAGAGGGTACAGAGAGTTGAGTTTTCTAAATTCATCCATCTCATGCTCATCAAAAGGAATCCACTAACAAGGTTGATCAAGTCTTGTTAACAAACTCCTTTTGAATAACATAAAACCGGAGAATTTTCGAATAACACTAGGTTACCTCAATGGGGATATGCATGTCCCCAACAATAAGAATATAATACTTCTTCTTGACAGTAGGAAGAGGAAATTCAAAACCTCCAGTAGTAATCGTTGAAAATTTTCCAATAGAATTGATACTGTGGACTTGAGGTTGTTTCCTTGGAAAGTGGACCGTATGCTCATTACCATTAACATGAAAAGTGGCATTGCCTTTGTCGCAATCAATAACAGCCCTTGGAGTATTCAAAAAGGGTCTACCAAGGATAATCGACATACTATCGTCCTCGGGAATATCAAGAATAACAAAGTCCGTTAAAATAGTAATGTTTGCAACCACAACAGGCACATCCTCACAAATACCGACAGGTATAGCAGTTGATTTATCAGCCATTTGCAAAGATATTTCAGTGGATGTCAACTTATTCAAATCAAGTCTATGATATAAAGAGAGAGGCATAACACTAACACCGGCTCCAAGATCACATAAAGCAGTTTTAACATAGTTTCTTTTAATGGAGCATGGTATAGTTCGTACTCCTGGTTCTCCAAGTTTCTTTGGTATTCCACCCTTAAAAAGTGTAATTAGCAAGCATGGTGGAAATTTCAGCTTCCGGTATCTTTCTTTTATTAGTAACAATATCCTTCATGTATTTAGCATAAGGATTCATTTTAAGCATATTAGTCAAACACATACGCAAAAAGATAGGTCTAATCATTTTAGCAAAGTGCTCAAAATCCTCATCATACTTTTTCTTGGATGGTTTAGGAGGAAAAGGCATGGGTTTCTGAACCCATGGCTCTCTTTCTTTACCGTGCTTCCTAGCAACAAAGTCGCTCTTATCATAACGTTGATTCTTTGATTGTGGGTTATCAAGATTAACATCAAGTTCAATCTCTACATCATTGTCGTTGCTAGGTTGAGCATCAACATGAACATCATCATTAACATTATCACTAAGTTCATGTTCATTACCAGATTGTGTTTCAACATCAGAAATAGAAATACCATTGGGATTCTCAGGTGTGTCAACAACAGGTTCACTAGAAGCATGCAAAGTCCTATCATTTTTCTTTTTCTTCCTCTTATCAGGACTAGGTGCATCTACATTAGTTCTCTGAGAATCTTGCTCAATTCTCTTAGGATGGCCCTCAGGATACAGAGGTTCCTGAGTCATTTTACCCCCTCTAGTCATAACTCTAACAACATTATCATTTTTCTTATTATTTAATTCACTGAGCAAATCATTCTGAGCCTTAAGTACTTGTTCTAATTGAGTGGTAACCATAGAAGCATGTTTACTAATAAGTTTAAGTTCACCTTTAACACTAGCCATATAATCACTCAAGTGTTCAAGCATATCAGCATTTCGTTTCAATTGTCTACCAACATAAGCATTGAAGTTTTCTTGTTTAACAATAAAATTATCAAACTCATCTAAGCATTGGCCAGCAGACTTATAACAAGGAATATCACCTTCATCAAATCTATAGAGAGAATTTACCTTCACTACCTGTGTTGGGTCTCTTCAATAGGTGGTAAATTCTTAACATCTTCAGCTTTAATACCTTTTTCTTTCATAGATTTCTTTTCCTCTTGCATATCTTCAGGACTGAGAAATAGAATACCCCTTTTCTTTGGAGTTGGCTTAGGAGTTGGTTCAGGAAGTGTCCAATTATTTTCATTAGTCAACATATTATTCAATAGCAATTCAGCTTGATCAACAGTTCTTTCCCTGAAAACACAACCAACACAACTATCCAGGTAGTCTCTGGAAGCATCGGTTAGTCCATTATAAAAGATATCAAGTATTTCATTTTTCTTGAGAGGATGATTAGGCAAAGCATTAAGTAATCAGAGAAGCCTCCCCCAAGCTTGTGCGAGACTCTCTTCTTCAATTTGCACAAAATTATATATTTCCCTTAAAGCAGCTTGTTTCTTATGAGCGGGGAAATATTTAGCAGAGAAGTAATAAATCATATCCTGGGGACTACGCACACAACCAGGATCAAGAGAATTAAACCATGTTTTAGCATCACCCTTTAATGAGAATGGAAATAACTTAAGGATAAAGTAATAGCGAGTTTTCTCATCATGAGTGAACAGGGTGGCTATATCATTTAATTTAGTAAGATGTGCCACAACAGTTTCAGATTCATAGCCATAAAAAGGATCAGATTCAACCAAAGTAATTAACTCAGGATCGACAGAGAAATCATAATCCTTATCAGTAATAAAGATAGGTGAAGTAGCAAAAGCAGGGTCATATTTCATTCTAGCATTCAAAGACTTTTCTTTAAGCTTAGCTAATAATTTCTTAAGATCAGATCTATCATTGCAAGCTAAGAAGTCTCTAGCAGTTTCTTCATCCATAACATAACCCTCAGGCACAACAGGCAATTCATATCTAGGGGGAGAATCTTCATCATCACTTTCATCAATATTATGAGTTTCAATAATTTCATTCTCTCTAACCCTAGCAAGTTGTTCATAAAGAAATTCACCTAGTGGCACAGTTTTATCAAGCATAGAAGTAGTTTCATCATAAGTATCATGCAAAGTAGAAGTGGCATCATCAATAACATGCGACATATCAGAATGAATAGCAGGTGTAGGTGTCGCAAGTTTACTCAAAACAGAAGGTGAATCAAGTGCAGAGCTAGATGGCAGTTCCTTACCTCCCCTCGTAGTTGAGGGAAAAATCTTGGTTCTTTGATCTTTCAAGTTCTTCATAGTGATCAACAGATATAAATCCCAAGTGACTCAAATAATAGAGCTATGCTCCCCGGCAACGGCGCCAGAAAATAGTCTTGATAACACGCAAGTATAAGGGATCACAACAATTTTCGAGGGTAGAGTATTCAACCCAAATTTATTGATTCGACACAAGGGGAGCCAAAGAATATTCTCAAGTATTAGCAGCTGAGTTGTCAATTCAACCACACCTGGATAACTTAATATCTGCAGCAAGGTATTTAGTAGCAAAGTAATATGATAGTAGTGGTAACAGTGGTAAAAGTAATGGTAGCAGTTTTGGTTTTATAGCGATTGTAACAGTAGCAACGGAAAAGTAAATAAGCGAAGAACAATATATGAAAAGCTCATAGGCAATGGACCAGTGATGGATAATTATGTCGGATGCAATCAATCATGCAACAGTTATAACATAGGGTGACACAGAACTAGCTCCAGTTCATCAATGTAATGTAGGCATGTATTCCGAATATAGTCATACATGCTTATGGAAAAGAACTTGCATGGCATCTTTTGTCCTACCCTCCCGTGGCAGCGGGGTCCTATTGGAAACTAAGGGATATTAAGGCCTCCTTTTAATAGAGTACCGAACCAAAGCATTAACACATAGTGAATACATGAACTCCTCAAACTACGGTCATCACCGGTAAGTATCCCGATTATTGTCACTTCGGGGTTAACGGATCATAACACATAATAGGTGACTATAGACTTGCAATATAGGATCAATAACTCACATGTATTCATGAAAACATAATAGGTTTAGATCTGAAATCATGGCACTCGGGCCCTAGTGACAAGCATTAAGCATAGCAAAGTCATAGCAACATCAATCTCAGAACATAGTGGATACCAGGGATCAAACCCTAATAAAACTAACTCGATTACATGATAAATCTCATCCAACCCATTACCGTCCAGCTAGCTTACGATGGAATTACTCACGCACGATGGTGAGCATCATGAAATTGGTGATGGAGGAAGGTTGATGACGACGATGGCGACGGATTCCCCTCTTCGGAGCCCCGAACGGACTCCAGATCAGCCCTCCCGAGAGAGATTAGGGCTTGGCGGCGGCTCCGTATCGTAAAATGCGATGAATCCTTCTCTCTGATTTTTCTCCCCGAACACGAATATATGGAGTTGGAGTTGAGGTCGGTGGAGCGTCAGGGGGCCCACGAGGCAGGGGGCGCGCCCAGGGGGTAGGCGCGCCCCCACCCTCATGGACAAGGTGTGGGCCCCCTGACATTGATTCTTTCACTAGTATTTTTTATATATTCCAAAAAATAATCTCCGTTGATTTTCAGGTCATTCCGAGAACTTTTATTTCTGCACAAAAATAACACCATGGCAATTCTACTGAAAACAACGTCAGTACAGGTTAGTTCCATTCAAATCATGCAAGTTATAGTCCAAAACAAGGGCAAAAGTGTTTGGAAAAGTAGATACGACGGAGACGTATCACTATACCTTGGAAGAATTTCTTAGTGATGAAGGGATTGAGCATCAATATTCCGCACCATATACTCCTCAACAGAATGGTGTAGCCGAAAGGAAGAACCGTACACTTGTGGAGATGGCAAGGTCCATGTTGGATGAATACAAGTCGCCACATAGTTTTTGGGCCGAAGCTGTCGACACTGCATGCCATGCATCAAACCGGCTCTTCCTCCACACAATATTGGAAAATACTCCATATGAGCTCTTAACCGGGAACAAGCCAAATGTCAAGTACTTTCATGTATTTGGGTGCAAATGTTTCATGCTCAACAGAAGAGAATGGTTAGGAAAATTTTAATCCAAAACAATTGAGGGCATATTTGTTGGCTATGGATCAAACTCTCACGCCTATAGAGTCTACAGCAAATCGAATGGATGTGTTGTAGAAACTTGTGACGTGGTGTTTGATGAATTTAATGGCTCCCATGGGGAGCAAGTTGATCTAAGTGGTGTAGGTGAAGAAGATTCTTCTCAAAATATTTTGACCACGGGTGTTGGTGCTCTTCTTCCAATGGAACAAGAACCTCATGATAATGAAGAAGAAGATGGAAGTTTCACACATCATCAAACCACTTCAACACCCATACCACCATAAGCTCTTGTTGCTCAACCGATGCCCATAGTTCAAGTACATGAAGAAGATCATGTCCCTCACCATGATCATCTTCAAGAGCAAGATCATCTTCAAGAGCAAGAACAAGAAAGTGCAATCATTGATGATGAACCTCAACAAATGCAATATGAAGAAGAAGATCTTCCACCTCATAATAATGATCTGTATGTAGAGGATGAGGATGATGGACATGAAGTTGAACCTCTTGAAACCCTAACCTCCATCATGCCCCGAGTGGCCGGTCGTGTTGATTTTGATCAAATTCTTACCGGAATATCGGAAGGTAGAGTCACTCGTAAACATTTTACAAACTTGTGTTCTCACTTCTCGTTTGTCTCTAGTGTTGAGCCACTTAAGGTACAAGCTACATTGATGGAAAATGATTGGTTCATTGCTATGCAAGAAGAGTTGAACAGTTTTGAACGCAACCAAGTGTGGTCATTAGTCAAGAGACCAACTACGGAACACAATGTCATTGGAACAAAATGGATTTTTAAGAACAAGCAAGATGATAATGGTGTAATCATCCACAACAAGGCAAGGATAGTGTCACAAGGGTACTCACAAGTTGAAGGTTTGGACTTTGGTGAGACCTTTGCTCCTGTTGCCCGTCTTGAATCTATTCACATCTTACTTGCCTATGCTGCTTTCAATGGTTTTACATTACGTCAAATGGATGTGAAGAGTGCTTTCATTAATGGTCCTCTACGAGAAGAAGTATATGTATCACAACCACCTGGGTTCGTTGATCCCGATCACAAAGACTACGTGTATAAACTTCACAAGGCTTTGTATGGCCTCAAACAAGCACCTCGTGCTTGGTATGACCATCTTAAGAAGTTTTTACTTGATGATGGTTTTGTGAGAGGGGTGATCGATCCCACTCTTTTTACTAAGAGGGACAAGGGTGATTTGATCTTATGCCAAATCTATGTAGACGACATCATCTTTGGTCTCCTAACATTCGTTTGTGTAAGAAGTTTGGGGCTTCTATGACCAAGAAATTTGAAATGTCACTCAATGCGGATTTGAAGTTCTTTCTTGGATTTCAAATACAACAATTTCAAGAAGGAATCTTCTTATCTGAAACAAAATACCTCAAGGATATTCTAGAGAAGTTTGACATGACAAATGCTAACCTATGTAAGACACCCATGACAACAAAGATTGTACTCACTGAAGACACAAACGGTATCCCTTTCGACCCATCTATTTACCGCTCTATGATTGGTTCATTGCTTTATCTTTGTGCATCTAGACCAGACATCATGTTCAGTGTATGCATGTGTGCTAGATTTCACGCTTCCTTTAGGGAAAGTCATCATAAGGCGGTTAATGATATTCTTATATACCTGGTTCACACCCCAAAGTTGGGTCTATGGTACCCCAAGGATGCTAAGTTTGATCCCATTGGGTACACGGATGCGGATTGGGCTGGAGACAAAGTGGGACAGAAGTCCACCTCTGGTGCATGTCAATTTCTTGGACCCTCCTTGGTAAGTTGGTCCTCGAAGAAGCAAAATTATGTCGCCCTCTCTACTGCCGAAGCTGAATACATGCAACTGCCAGTTTTGCAACTCAATTACTATGGATGAGGCAAACTTTGAAGGATTAGGGTATCACCTATAGACATGTGCCTCTTCTATGTGATAATGAAAGTGCCATCAGTATTTCTGAGAATCCCAAGGATCATCTTCGCACCAAGCATATTGATATTAGGTATCATATCTTGAGAGATCATGTGGAAAATGGTGACATTGACATTGCTCATGTTGGTACAGATATGCAACTTGCAGACATTTTCACCAAACCATTGGATGAACCAAGGTTTTGTCAACTTAGGCATGAACTTGGTATCTTGGAGCTTGACAACATTATGTGAAATCTAGTACCCATGCATGCATTTACTTCATGTCTTGTTTAGATGTAGGCATATGTTTAGGGGGAGACGCTCAACTCATGAGTACTCTCACCCTATATAATGCATAAAAAGAACAAACACTCTCAAAGTTACCATGTTCCTCGAACTACGGTACTTTAAATGATGGAGTAGTGTTATTGAGCCCAAGGACAATATCTTCACGGCATCATGACACATATACTCACACATGGTGGCCTTTGGCCACCTACTCTCCTCATAGGAGGGGATGTCCAATCATGCTTGGGGTTCATAACATGTGTGTCTAGTTGCTCATCATGTGGTATCTTTTATGTCTAACTGCCCATATAGTTTTGTCATTTACCCATTCTTGTATTTTGGTTCATCTAGATACTTCTAAGCGCTGTCTGTCAAAACTTTTGCCACCGGCCGTCCGACATTTCTCGGACGTCCGGTTGCTGTGCAGAAATCGTGCACAACCCATTTCCTCCCCAGGCCTCAGATGTCAGAGATTCTCCGGTCGTTCGTTGCCTCGCACTTACATCAGTCCCCGGACATTCGACCTCTGTCGGCCATCCGACGAAATCCATGGCCCATATAAAATTTGGGAACAGGCCTGACCGGGTAGTTTCCCTATCTTCTCTCCTCCCCACTCCGCATCTATGTCCGCCGCCAGGGGGTGGATGTCGCTCGCCATTGCCGGGGGAGCCGGATCTCCGCGCCTCCAGCCTCCTCTTCGTCGCCCCCTCTTTTCCTCGTGCGGTTTCAGTACTTCCTTGTCCATTGCTCTGCTTCTCTTCTGTCGTTCTTCTCGATGCGGTTGGTGATTCCCTATTCTCTCTAGGATAATCTCATAGGGGTGGTTCCCTTGATGCCAAGGATGAAACACACTGCCCACAAGAGTTCTAGAGGTGTCTCCGCTCATGGTAAATTTGGCTTACCCGATCCGATTGTTCATTCCGGTTTCAATTTCTAGTTGGGCTTCATTGTGCCATGTCCATGTCCTTGTTTGGTTTCAGCCTCTCGTCGCGATGGGTCTGATGACTCGCAAGAGCGTCAATGTCCGCGCAAGCGTGCTGGGAAACGTCATGTGGTCGACAACACTTCTTCTGAGGGCTCTGACTATGAAGAGGAGTTGCAATATGAAGAGTGCGCTGAGTATGTGTCTATTCCAATCCGTCCTTCAGGTTCTCGGAGGGCCACCTACACGCCTAATCCTCCTCTGGTTCAGCCAAATGCGGATGGTCGTCGCATATCACTTGAGGCCCCTCAACTTCATGGGCGAGTCCTCAAGGATTTCACCAAAGTGCCCAAGCCTGCATATCTTAAGTTCCATCGTGATGTTGATCAATTTGAGGTGGTTCAAGACTCTCTCGATCAACATTTCCGCACAAATGTTCAGACAGATATCCACACCTCCATTGTCCTCCCAAAGGGATTCTCTCCGCAACACTTCATTGACTTGGAGTACATTCAGGCTCATCCCGTGAAGTACCTGGGTGCTATTGATCTCATTGAGTCGTCCGGTCTTGCCGCTCCATTTGCATTTCAACATGACTTTAACAATGCTGCTATACATCAGTTTTATGCCACTTGCTTCTTTGGTCCTGACAAGACAGTCACCTGGATGACTTCTGACACCGAGCTCACTACCACTTATGCTCAGTTTGTTGCTGCTCTTGGCTTTCCTGATATTGGGTTCAAGATCCATAAAGATGACCCCAACCACAAACCCAAAGCTGTTGAGGCCTGTGGCTATCTTCTTAAGGAACTGGATGGTCTTACCGAGGAGGAAAAGATGAAGGATATGAATCAAGTTTCTATCTGGAGATCTCCTTAATTACATCATTTACCAATGTATCATTGGCACCATGTATCCCAAGATGGGTGACAAGGGATCTTGAAGTAGTTATTGCATTGATCTTATGTGTCGCATCCATGAGTTCCCCAAAGGGAAGATCAATGTTCCTCATTTTCTATGGCATGAAATCCGTCTTGCTAGCTTTCAGTATAAGCGTGCCCTCCCTCATGCTCCATTCATTCAGGCTCTCGTTGAGAGTGTAGCTCCATTCTCTCTTGGACGTACTCATGTGCATGAGAAGTGGGTTATTCCTCCTCATGTGGCCAACAATTGGGCTCCCAAGGGTTCCTCCAAATCTGCCCCTGCTCGTAGGTCTGCTACTCAGTCTCATCCTTCCACTTCCAACTCTGCGTCTGTTGGGCTTCTTGCCCATTTTCTCAGGAAGGCCCACTCTGCCATGATGAAGGCCTTCACCTCCTCCTGCACTCAAAACCATAATGTTGTCACTCGTTTGATCACCTCCAAGAATGCCTTGAAGTCTCGTCTGTAGGACTCTGGGGCTCCTGATGTTAGTGACGATGAGCATCTTCCGGTGGCTCCTCCTACTGATTTTGGTTTTCCTTCGGGGCCTGAGTGGGCTGGCTTCTTCGATGATGTTGGTGGTAGTGGAGCTCATAACGATGATGACCTGTGACTGTCTGTTGGGTTCTCTCTATCCCTTTTGGGTACTTGATGCCAAGGGGGAGAACTAGTTATTGTTCCTGTTCTATCTATGTTAAGACTTGTCTTATGTTGAACCATTATGCTTTGAGTGGGTGTATGACTATTTTATCTATTACTTTATGTATGAAGAGAGATATTATGATATTGTGATATTGTGCTCTTATGTTGGTTATGATTGAGATATTATGATATTGTGCTCTTATAATTTTTATGTTTGTCACCGTAAGGGGGAGCTCCTCATATTTGTGCATCAAGGCTTTGAAATGCTTTTCGACAAATATGGCTTGAGTATAGAACAACCTTATTTTTTTACTATATGTATATTGTCATCAACTACCAAAAAGGGGGAGATTGAAAGTGCAATCATGCCCTTAATCATATTTTGATGTTAATGACAATATACTCATAGGGGACTAACAAAGTTTGTCAAGTATATCTCAAGTTTAGCCCCCCCCGGATCATGTGTGTGGATTATGACTACCGAAAACTTATCTTCCTCAAGAATAAAGAAACAAGTCTACTGGCTTAGGCCCTTTATTGAGTATAGGGATCCCGCACTATTAAGAGGGGGACATGGGGTCTCGTGAAAGTCTTGCTCAAATGATCTTTAAAACAATCTTCTGTACCATGTCTCTACCGGACGACCAACACATGTCGGACGTCCGGTACTTCCTATATAGAGACATATCATCGGATATTCGGTGTCTACCAGACGTCCGGCACTTTCTTTGCAGAGCCAAAACCTCAGATTTCTGGTTTCCATCGGACATCTGATTCTCTGTTGAACAGAACCAAAACGTCGGATGTCCAGTCTCCACCGGACGTTCGGTGGAGACCGGACGTCCGGTACCTGATACGTCTCCAACGTATCTATAATTTTTGATTGTTCCATGTTGTTATATTATCATTCTTTGATGTTTTATAATCGTTTTATATCATTTTTTGGTACTAACCTATTGACATAGTGCCCAGTGCTAGTTGCTATTTTTTGCTTCTTTTTTACATCGCATGAAATCAATATCAAACGGAGTCCAAATGCAACGGAACTTTTTGGGGATTTTTTATGGACCAGAAGACACCCAATGGGCTGGAGAAGCACCTGGGGGGTGCCTCGAGGGGGCACAACCCACCAGGGCGCGCCTGGGCCACTAGGCGCGCCCAGGTGGGTTGTGCCCACCTCAGTGGCCTCCCGCACCGCCTCTTTGCTCTATAAATACCCCAATATTCTAGAAACCCTAGGTGAGTCGACGAAAATCAATTCTAGCCACCGCAAGTTCCAGAAACACCAGATCCAATCTAGAAACCATCATGGAGGGGTTCATCGTCCTCATTGGTGCCTCTCCAATGAAGTGTGAGTAGTCTTTTGTAGACCTACGGAGTCCGTAGTTAGTAGATAGATGGCCTCCTATCTCTCTCTCTCTCTCTCTTGATTCTCAATACAATGGTCTCTTGGAGATCTATTTGATGTAACTCTTTCTGCGGTGTGCTTGTTGGGATCCGATGAACTTTGAGTTTATGATCAAATATTTGTTTTTATCCATGAAAGTTATTTGAGTCTTTTGATCTCTTATATGCATGATTACTTATAGCCTCATATTGATTCTTCGAACCTTTGGTTTAGTTAGGCCAACTAGATCGATTTTTCTTGCCATGGGAAGAGGTGCTTTGTGATGGGTTTGATCTTACGGTGCTTGATCCCAATGACAGAAGGGGAACTGACACATATGTATCGTTGCTATGAAGGATAACAAGATGGGTTCTATTTCTACGTAAATAGATTGTGTCTACATCATGTCATCTTTCTTATTGCATTACTCCGTTTCTCCATGAACTTAATACACTATGCATGCTGGATAGTGGTCAATGTGTGTCGTAATAGTAGGAGATGCAGGCAGGAGTCGGTCTACTAATCTTGGACGCGATGCCTATATAATGATCGTTTGCTGGATATCATCATGATTATTTGAAGTTCTATCAATTTCCCAACAGTAATTTATTTACCCACCGTTGCTATTTTTCTTGAGAGAAGCCACTAGTGAAATCTACGACCCCTGGGTCTCTTCTTTATTATATTTGCCTTTGAGATTTATTTTTATTTGCTTTTAGTTTCAGATCTATTAATCCAAAAACCCAAAAATACCTTGCTGTAATTTTTATTTATTTATTTATTTTATCTCCCATTCCCGCGAGATCTATTTATCCAATCTACTACAATTTTACATATCTTTTTGCCCGTGAGGGATTGACAACCCCTCTCTTACGTAGGGTTGCAAGTAGTTATTCTTTGTGTGCAGGAGTTGTTTACGTGGTGTTGCGTGGTTCTCCTACTGGTTCGATAACCTTGATCTCATCACTGAGGGAAATACCGACCATAGCAGTGCTGCATCATCCCTTCCTCTTTGGGGAAATACCGATGTAGTTCTAGCTGCATCAAAAGGAATTTCTGGCGCCGTTGCCGGGGAGACATCAGCAACATCTACCAGGTTCCTAATCACAAATCTCATATCCTTGCAATTTACATTATTTACCATTTTCCTCTCGTTTTCATCTCCCCCACTTCACCAAAATTTGCCGTTTTATTCGCCCTCTTTTTCGTTCGCCATTTTCTCGTTCGATCTTTTATTTGCTTGTGTTACCATGTGCCTTCTATTTTCTTGCATCTTTGCTTGCTAAAAATGTATTGATATGGATCCTCATCCACTTGCTAATCTTTTTAAAAGATCCAATTATGATGAACCAATTGCTAGTGATTTGAGTGCACTAGATTATCTTTATGAAGTTTTGCTTGAGATTCGTGAATCTGAAAATTGTGATGAAGAAATTTATAAAGTGATTCATGATAGCTCCTTGAATGAAAAGCATGATTGCAATGATTTCACTATAAATTCTATTAATGTCAGTTGTGCTAATGATATGCAAAACCCCAAGCTTGGGGATTCTAATTTTGATATTTCGACTACTTACTGCAATGATCACGACTGGGGTGATTCTTTTTACTTTCTTGAAAATTTATTTATGACTCACAATGAATATGCTATTGATATTAATGTTTGCAATAATATTTAAAGTGGGTTCGGAGAGGTCACGACTTTATTTGATGATAATCCCACTATATTGGAAGAGTGTCAACTTTGCATGCATGTGGATCATGAAGAGAAAATTTTCTATGATAGATATATTGTTGAATTTGATTATGATCTTACATGTGATTATTATGAGAGAGGAAAATATGGTTGTAGAAATTTTTATGTTACTAGATTACCTCTCGTTATATTGAGCTTGTCTGTGTTTTATTTCTCTCCTATGCATATGCTAGATACTTTTTGCCTTGATAATTTGTTTGCCAATAAAATTCCTATACATAGGAAGTATGCTAGACTTAAATCTGTTTGTCGCATATTTTATGATGCTCTCTTTGTGTTTCAATTATTATCTCTCATGTGAGCATCATTGAAATCTCAAGCCTGTCTTAATGGCTATAAAGAAAGAGCTTGTTGGGAGGCAACCCAATGAATAAAATTTATTTTTGTCTTTTTCTTTCTGTTCTTGAGTGTTTGCACAATTATTCTACCGTTATGATTTGTTTTTTTGTGTTTTAATTAGTGTTTGTGCCAAGTAAAGCCTTTGGGATCATGTTGGGTGATAGTTGATTTGATCTTACTGAAAAATAGAAACTTTTGGGCCCAGAAAAATAATTTTCATTTTTAACAGAAGGGCTATAAAATACTGATTGTTTTTTTGCAGAAGATTAATATACAAATTGCTCATGTTGTCCTAATTTTTTAGAATTTTTGGAGTTACAGAAGTATTAGAAATCTCCAGATTGCTACAGACTGTTCTGTTTTTGACAGCTTCTGTTTTCTTTGCGTTGTGTGCTTGTTTTGATGATTTTATGTTTTTCTTTGAAGATTTTTTGCCATATAAAAGTTGGAACACAATAGATATAATGCAAAAATAAAATATGAATGGGTGCAACAGTACTTATAGTAGCGATTTGCTTTCTTATACTAACAGATCTCACGAAGGTTTTGTTGAGTTTTGTGTGATTGAAGTTTTCAAGTTTTGGGTGACTGTACGATGGATGAAGGAATAAGGATTGACAAAAGGCTAAGCTTGGGGATGCCCAAGGCACCCCAACATAATATTCAAGAAGTATCAAGCAACTAAGCTTGGGGATGCTCTGAGTGGCATCCCCTCTTTCTTGTAACAACCATCGGTATTTTACTTGAAACTATATTTTTATTCGTCACATATTATGAATTTTGCTTGGAGCGTCTTGTATGATATGAGTCTTTTCTTGTTTTGCTTTGTGTTTTTAGTCATGAATCCTTGCTGGACACACCTATTTGAGAGAGCCAAAATTATGTCATGACTTGTTAGAATTGCTCTCTATGCTTCACTTAAATCTTTATGAGCTATGGAATTGCTCTAGTGCTTCACTTATATCATTTTGAGCACGGCGTGCTTTAGTATTTTTGAATAAATACTCTCATGATTCACTTAGATTTATTTGAGAGTTAGTAATTTTTTTAGAAATTCTCTCTTGCTTCACTTAAATTATTTTGAGAGAAGAAAATTTTTATTCTCATGTTCTTCACGTAGATTTGTTTGAGATATCAAAAGCAACATATGAAACTTATCCCAAAGTGATAGATATCCAAGGAGGATATAATAAAAACTTTCATGAAGATCATTGGACAAAATAAACTTGATTCCTTGTAATAGTTTTGAGATATGATGATATAATATGTGAGTCATGTTGATGAGTAATTATGCTTTAGTACGAATATTAAGGTTTGTGATTCCCTATGCAAGCACGAAAGTCAATAGTTATGCAATGAAATTACATCCTACTTGTGGTGCATTATTCGGTGTTAGCTATGCTTAATGCTTGCTTATGAGATTTTTTGTTTCTTGGTTGGTCGCTTCTCAATATTTTGCTAGCCTTCATTTTGCACTAAGTATTATCACTACTTGTGCATCCAAAATCGTTTAAACCAGTTTTACCACATGAGTCCACTATACCTACCTACATGCGGTGATCTTTTGCTGTTCTAAGAAAATTTGTATGTGTGATACGTCCATTTTGCATCATGTTTTCCTACTGTTATTTATGACATTTTTATAAATAATAATGCTTTTTGGAGTAATTCTAATGCCTTTTCTCTCATAATATGCAAGGTATACACAAAGAGGGAGAATCCGGCAGCTGGAAATCTGGACCGAGAAAAGCTACGCCAGGCCACCTATTCTGCACAACTCCAAACAAGCTGAAACTTCACGGAGGTTTTTTATCAAATATATGAAGAATATTGGAGAAAACAACTACTGGAGGGGGCCCACCAGGTGGGCACAACCCACCTGGGCGCGCTAGGGAGCCCAGGCATGCTCTAGTGGGTTGTGCTCACCCAGGCCCACCTCCGGTGCCCATCTTCTGGTATATAAGTCATTTTGACCTAGAAAAATAAAGAGAGGACTTTCGGGACGGAGCGCTGCCGTCTCGAGGCAGAACTTGGGCAGGAGCACTTTTTCCCTTCGGCGAAGCGATTCCGCCGGGGGAACTTCCCTCCTGGAGGGGGAAATCATCATCATCATCATCATCATCACCAACAACTCTCCCATCCTGGGGTGGGCAATATCCATCAACATCTTCAACAGCACCATCTAATCTCAAACCCTAGTTCATCTCTTGTGTTCAATCTTGTTACCGGAGCTATAGATTGGTGCTCGTGGGTCACTAGTAGTGTTCATTACATCTTGTAGTTGATTACTATATGGTTTATTTGTTGGAAGATTATATGTTCAAATCCAATATGCTATTTAATACCCCTCTGATCTTGAGCATGATTATCATTTGTGAGTAGTTACTTTTGTTCTTGAGGTCACGGGAGAAATCATGTTGCAAGTAATCATGTGAACTTGATATGTGTTCGATATTTTGATATTATGTATGTTGTGATTCCCTTAGTGGTGTCATGTGAACATCGACTACATGACACTTCACCATATTTGGGCCTAAGGGGATGCATTGTGGAGTAGAAATTAGATGATGGGTTGTGAGAGTGACAGAAGCTTAAACCCCAGTTTATGCGCTATTCCGTAAGGGACCGATTGGATCCAAAAGTTTAATGCTATGGTTAGAATTTATTCTTAATACTTTTCTCATAGTTGCGGATGCTTGCGGGAGGGTTAATCATAAGTAGGAGGTTTGTTAAAGTAAGAACAACACCTAAGCACTGGTCCACCCACATATCAAATTATCAAAGTACCGAACACAAATCAAACCAATATGGTGAAAGTGACTAGATGAAAATCCCATGTACCCTCAAGAACACTTTGCTTATCATAAGAGACCATTTTGGCCTGTCCTTTGCCTCAAAGGATTGGGCTACCTTGCTGCACTTTTGTTACTACTATTGTTACTTGCTCATTACAAATTATCTTGCTATCAAACTACTCTGCTACTTACATTTTCAGCACTTGCAGACATTACCTTGCTGAAAACCACTTGTCATTTCCTTTTGCTCCTCGTTGGGTTCGACACTCTTACTTATCGAAAAGAGCTACAATTGATCCCCTATACTTGTGGGTCATCAAGGCTATTTTCTGGCGCCGTTGCCGGGGAGTGAAGCGCCTTTGGTAGTGGAATCTGGTAAGGAAACATTTATATAGTGTGCTGAAATTTATTCTCACTTGTTACTATGGAAAACTTTCCTTTGAGGGGTTTGTTCAGGGTATCTTCACCTCGACCGGAACCACAATTAGCTACCCCTCAACCTACTACACCTACTGAAAATATTGAATATGAAATTCCTTCGGGTATGATAGAACAACTGCTAGCTAATCCTTATGCAGGAGATGGAACCGAACATCCTGATATGCACTTGATATATGTAGAACAAATTTGTGGATTGTTCAAGCTTGCAAGTTTACCCGAAGATGAAGTTATGAAAAAGGTTTTCCCTTTATCTTTGAAGGGAAAAGCATTGGCATGGTATAGGCTATGCGATGATATTGGATCTTGGAATTGGAATCGATTGAAATTGGAGTTCCACCAAAAAATGTATCCTATGCATCTAGTTCATCGTGATCGGAATTATATATATATATAAATGTTTTGGCCTCGTGAAGGATAAAGTATCGCTCTAGCTTGGGGTAGGCTTAAGTTAAAGTTACATTCATGCCCCAATCATGAGCTCTCAAGAGAAATTATTATCTAGAACTTTTATGCTCGGCTTTCTCATAATGATCAAACCATGCTTGATACCTCTTGTGGTGGTTCTTTTATGAAGAAGACTATTGAATTACGGTGGGATCTTTTGGAAAGAATTAAACACAACTCTGAAGATTGGGAACTCGACAAAGGTAAAGAGTTAGGTATTAAACTTAAGTATGATTGTGTTAAATCTTTTATGGATACCGATGCTTTCCAAAAGTTTAGCACTAAATATGGACTTGACTCCGAGATAGTAGCCTCCTTTTGTGAATCATTTGCTACTCATGTTGATCTCCCTAAAGAGAAGTGGTTTAAATATCACTCACCTATTAAAGGAGAAATCAAAGAACCGGTACCATTTAAGGAAGAAACTATACTTTATAATGTTGATCCAGTTGTTCCTTCTGCTTATATTGAGAAACCACCTTTCCCTGTTAGGATAAAGGAACATGCTAAAGTTTCAACTATGGTTAACAAAAGCTATATTAGAACACCTAAACCTGATGAACAAATTAAAGTAGAACCTAGTATTGCTATGGTTAAAGATCTCTTGGAAGAAAAATGTAGATGGGCATGTTATTTACTTATGTGAAGAAGCTTCTAGAATTGCCATACCTGATAAAAAGGATAAACATAGACCTGTTGTTGGCATGCCTGTTGGGGAACGTAGTAATTTCAAAAAAATTCCTACGCACACGCAAGATCTATCATGGTGATGCATAGCAACGAGAGGGAAGAGTGGTGTCCACGTACCCTCGTAGACCATAAGCGGAAGCGTTATGACAACATGGTTGATGTAGTCGTACATGTTCACGATCCGACCGATCCTAGTACCGAAAGCATGGCACCTCCACGATCTGCACACGTTTAGCTCAGTGATGTCCCACAAACTCTCGATCCAGCAGAGTGTCGAGGGAGAGCTTCGTCAGCACGATGGCGTGATGAAGGTGATGATGAAGCTACCGGCGCAGGGCTTCGCCTAAGCACTACGACGATATGGTCGAGGTGGATTATGGTGGAGAGGGGCACCGCACACGGCTAAGACAATGATCAACTTGTGTGTCCTAGGATGCCCCATGCCCCCGTATATAAAGGAGCAAGGGGGAGGTCAGCCGACCCTTGGGGCGCGCCAGGAGAGGAGGAGTCCTCCTCCTAGTAGGAGAAGGACTCCCCTTTTCCTAGTCCTACTAGGAAGGGAAAGGAAGGAGGATAGGGAGAAGGAAAGGGGGGCGCCGCCCCCTTCCCTAGTCCAATTCGGACTAGAGGGGGAGGGGGCGCGCGGCCTGCCGTGGATGGCACTCCGGTTTTCTCCGAAATCACTCGGAACACTTCTGGTGTCCGAATATAGCCGTATAATATATCAATCTTTATGTCTTGACCATTTAGAGACTCCTCGTCTTGTCCGTGATCATATACGAGACTCTGAACTACCTTCGGTACATCAAAACACATAAACTCATAATACCGATCGTCACCCAACGTTAAGCAATATCAACAAATTAAACGATCATTGTGCTAAGCTAACGGATGGGTCAAGTCAATCACATCATTCTCTAATGATGTGATCCCGTTAATCAAATGACAACTCATGTCTATGGTTAGGAAACATAACCATCATTGATCAATGAGCTAGTCAACTAGAGGCATACTAGTGACACTCTGTTTTCTATGTATTCACACATGTACTAAGTTTCCGGTTAATACAATTCTAGCATGAATAATAAACATTTATCATGATATAAGGAAATATAAATAACAACTTTATTATTGCCTCTAGGGCATATTTCCTTAATTCTCCCACTTGCACTAGAGTCAATAATCTAGATTACATTGTAATGATTCTAACACCCATGGAGTCTTGGTGCTGATCATGTTTTGCTCATGAGAGAGGCTTAGTCAATGGGTCTGCAACATTCAGATCCGTATGTATCTTGCAAATCTCTATGTCTCCCTCCTTGACTTGATCGCAGATGGAATTGAAGCGTCTCTTGATGTGTTTGGTTCTATTGTGAAATCTGGATTACTTTGCCAAGGCAATTGCACCAGTATTGTCACAAAAGATTTTCATTGGACCCGATACACTAGGTATTACACCTAGATCGGATATGAACTCCTTCATCCAAACTCCTTCATTTGCTGCTTCCAAAGCAGCTATGTACTCCGCTTCACACGTAGATCCCACCAAGACGCTCTGCTTGGAACTGCACCAACTGACAGCTCCACCATTTAATAAAAATACGTATCCGGTTTGTGACTTAGAGTCATCCGGATCAGTGTCAAAGCTTGCATCAATGTAACCATTTACGACGAGCTCTTTGTCACCTCCATAAATGAGAAACATATCCTTAGTCCTTTTCAGGTATTTCAGGATGTTCTTGACCGCTGTCCAGTGATCCACTCCTGGATTACTTTGGTACCTCCCTGCTAAACTAATAGCAAGGCACACATCAGGTCTGGTACACAACATTGCATACATGATAGAACCTATGGCTGAAGCATAGGGAATGACTTTCATTTTCTCTCTATCTTCTGCAGTAGTCGGGCATTGAGTCTGACTCAATTTCACACCTTGTAACACAGGCAAGAACCTTTCTTTGCTTGATCCATTTTGAACTTCTTCGAAACTTTATCAAGGTATGTGCTATGTGAAAGTCCGATTAAGCGTATTGATCTATCTCTATAGATCTTGATGCCCAATATATAAGCAGCTTCACCAAGGTCTTTCATTGAAAAATTCTTATTCAAGTATCCTTTTATGCTATTCAGAAATTCAGTATCATTTTCGATCAACAATATGTCATCTACATATAATATCAGAAATGCTACAGAGCCCTCACTCACTTTCTTGTAAATACAGGCTTCTCCAAAAGTCTGTATAAAACCATATGCTTTGATCACACTATCAAAGCGTATATTCCAACTCCGAGAGGCTTGCACCAGTCCATAAATGGATCGCTGGAGCTTGCACACTTTGTTAGCACCTTTTGGATCGACAAAACCTTCTGGTTGCATCATATACAACTCTTCTTTAATATATCCATTAAGGAATGCAGTTTTGACATCCATTTTCCAAATTTCATAATCATAAAATGCGGCAATTGCTAACATGATTCGTACGGACTTAAGCATCACTACGGGTGATAAGGTCTCATCGCAGTCAACTCCTTGAACTTGTCGAAAACCTTTTGCAACAAGTCAAACTTTCTAGACAGTAACATTACCATCAGCGCCAGTCTTCTTATTTAAGATCCATTTATTCTCTATGGCCTGCCGATCATCGGGCAAGTCAACCAAAGTCCATACTTTGTTCTCATACATGGATCCCATCTCAGATTTCATGGCCTCAAGCCATTTTGCGGAATCTGGGCTCATCATCGCTTCCTCATAGTTCCTAGGTTCGTCATTGTCAAGTAACATGACCTCCAGAACAGGATTACTGTACCACTCTGGTGCGGATCTTACTCTGGTTGACCTACGAGGTTCGGTAGTAACTTGATCAGAAGCTTCATGATCATCATCATTAGCTTCCTCACTACTGGTGTAGGAATCACTGGAACTGATTTCAGTGATGAACTTCTTTCCAATAAGGGAGAAGGTACAATTACCTCATCAAGTTCTACTTTCCTCCCACTCACTTCTTTCAAGAGAAACTCCTTCTCTAGAAAGGATCCATTCTTAGCAACGAATATCTTGCCTTCAGATCTATGATAGAAGGTGTACCCAATAGTCTCCTTTGGGTATCCTATGAAGACACATTTCTCCGATTTGGGTTCGAGCTTATCAGGTTGAAGCTTTTTCACATAAGCATCGCAGCCCCAGACTTTAAGAAACGACAACTTGGGTTTCTTGCCAAACCATAGTTCATAAGGTGTCATCTCAACGGGTTTTGATGGTGCCCTATTTAACGTGAATGCAGCCGTCTCTAAAGCATAACCCCAAAATGATAGCGGTAAATCGGTAAGAGACATCATAGATCGCACCATATCTAGTAAAGTACGATTACAACCTTCGAACACACCATTACGTTGTGGTGTTCTAGGTGGCGTGAGTTGCGAAACTATTCTGCATTGTTTCAAATGAAGACCAAACTCACAACTCAAATATTCTCCTCCACAATCAGATCGTAGAAACTTTATTTTCTTGTTATGATGAATTTCCACTTCACTCTGAAATTCTTCGAACTTTTCAAATGTTTCAGATTTATGTTGCATTAAGTAGATATACCCATATCTGCTCAAATCATCTGTGAAGGTGAGAAAATAACGATATCCGCCGCGAGCCTCAATGTTCATTGGACCACATTGATGTCTACTACACAATCTTCTTCTCGTAGACGTTGTTGGGGCTCCAAGTGCAGAGGTTTGTAGGACAATAGCAAATTTCCCTCAAGTGGATGACCTAAGGTTTATCAATCCGTGGGAGGCGTAGGATGAAGATGGTCTCTCTCAAACAACCCTTCAACCAAATAACAAAGAGTCTCGTGTGTCCCCAACACACCCAATACAATGGTAAATTGTATAGGTGCACTAGTTCGGCGAAGAGATGGTGATACAAGTGCAATATGGATGGTAGATATAGGTTTTTGTAATCTGAAAATATAAAAACAGCAAGGTAACTAATGATAAAAGTGAGTGAAAACGGTATTGCAATGCGTTGAAACAAGGCCTAGGGTTCATACTTTCACTAGTGCAAGTTTTCTCAACAACAATAACATAATTGGATCATATAACTATCCCTCAACATGCAACAAAGAGTCACTCCAAAGTCACCAACAGCGGAGAACAAACGAAGAGATTATTGTAGGGTAAGAAACTACCACTACAAAAAAAGACACATCCGTGACATTTTGGGCCGAACGATTTTTTTTCTGTCATACATATGACACTTCTATGACGATAATTGTGACAAAACCCGGTATCATCATAGATGTGGTGGGCTCCTACTTCTATGACCAAAAAATCATGACAGAAAATGGGCTTTTCGTCCTGGGTGGGCCGGAGACGCAGCTGCATGACATTCTTTGGGCCGTCCATGACGGAAAAAACCGTGTTAGAAGCGAGGGGCAGGAAAATTTCGGGGAGTTCCTGGTTACGGTGGGAGGCCGAGGGCCAAGCGATGCGCGTTTCTCTCGTACACGTACGCGCGTGTGTGTGAGACGTTGGCTCTAACTGAACCCGAGCGAGGCGTTGGGCTCTAACTGAACCCGAGCGATTGCACTGCAGGCTACGCGTTACTGAACCCGAGTGATCGATCGATGGCTGTTAACTGAACCCGATCGAGCGATTCCTTCGCTACTGCTGCTAACTGAAGCCGATCGATGCTGCCTCTGGGATGAACAGTGAGCGTTGCGGGGGGCTTTGGATGAACAGTGAGCGGTGGCGTTGCCTCTGGATGAACAGGACCCCGTGGTGTGGTGGAGGGCTGGATGAATAGTTGACGGTGGAGGGGTTCCCGTGGAGGGGTGGTTGAACAAGACCCCGTGGTGTGGAGGGCTGGATGCATAGTAGATGGTGGAGGGGTGGTTGAACAGTAGCAGGTGGAGTAGCGCACGGTGGAGGCTGGATGAGCAGGAGCCCGTGGAGGCTGGAGGAGGTCGACGGTGGAGATGAACAGTATCTCGTGGAGTCCCATTTTGCGGTACGCCACACCCATCCCGATGAACAGGACCCCCATTTCGACCGTAGGAGGTCCGTTTCGTCCGTTTTGCGATACGCCACACCCCTCCCGATTAACAGGACCCCCATTTCAACCGTAGGAGGTCCGTTTCCTCCGTTTTGCGGTACGCCACATCCCTCCCGATCAACAGGACCCCCGTTTCGATCGTAGGAGGTCCGTTTCCTCTATTCTGCGGTACGCCAGGCCTCGTTTCCATCGCCTGTTCCGTTCAAGCCCTCCCAATGAACACGACCACGCATTCCGTTCCGACCCAGCCGGTTGGCTCCCACGCGTTCCATTGCCTCCCGATGAACACGACACATTTCGTTGCCTCCCCATGAACACGACGCATTCCGTTGCCTCCCCATGAACACGACGACGACGCTGTTTCTCCGTTCCGACCCAGCCATGTACACGAGCCCTGGCCGTACGTATGCGTGAGTAGGCGTTCGAGACCCCGCCCGTATGTACACATACGTGGCCGTATTTTCTTTCTTGCACCTTGGCCGCTATATGTACATGTACATGCTACGTGCGCGCCTCTACTACGACACGTGCATGCCTCTACTATGACACGTGCGCGCCTCTACATCGACCAGTATGTACGTACACGTTCACGACCAGAATAACAACGCTACGTACGCTTCGACCAGGTGGGTCTCGACTGTCAGGCACTTCCTTGCCTGCGAAGATGTAGCTGGTGAGTCCCAGCAGTCAGGGGGGCGAATCGTTTTTTTTACCCGGACGCACTTCCTTGCGTGCGAAGGTGTAGCTGCTGGGTCCCAGCAGTCAGGGGGGCAAATCGTTTTTTTTGCTCGGACGCACTTCCTTGCGTGCGAAGGTGTAGCTGGTGGGTCCTAGCAGTCGGGGGCGAATCATTTTTTCGGACGCACTTCCTTGCATGCGAAGATGTAGCTGGTGGGTCCCGGCAGTCAGGGGGGCGAATCGTTTTTTTCCCGGACGCACTTCCTTCCGTGCGAAGATGTAGCTCGTGGGTCCCAGCAGTCAGGGGGCGAATCATTTTTTCACGAAATACGGTGGCCCGTCCGGTGGATCCCCGCTATTAGGTGGAGGAATAATTATTTTGCACGTAATAAGGAGGCACTTCCTTGCTGCAGCCGTGGACCCAGCTGTCAGCCTCTCCACGTACAGTCCACGTCCGATGGAAGCCATTCCTTGACCATGTTGACCATGCCGCGCCGAGAGCACCAGGGCGGTGGACGACGGCGAGGCCTAGGAAGGGGACGACACGGAGCCGGGAAAGACGCGGCAGTGGATGCCCATGCGTAGAGGAGTATGAGGGTTCACTTGTTCGGCTGCGGTGTGAGGCTGTCGTCGCCGCAGAATAACAGGGGGTCTGGGTGCATAGAGGGATGGCCTGGCCAGCGGTGGGAGTAGTAGGGGCGGTGAGGCCTCCGCGGCATCACAGCTGGCCATAGGCGGCAGGAGCAGGCGGCACGATCGGCGCTGCTTTGGGCGGCTGGAGCAAGACCAGAGGTTGAAGAAGCACTACGGCCGTTGGTTGGACATCGTACGGTCACTGGAGCTAGAATCGTTCATATATTGACAAAAGTTGACAAAGGCCTCCGTCCCAGTCAACTTAGTAGGCCCACAAGTTAGCCTCCCACCAAGGTGGGTCCCAGGTAGCAGGGGGTATTCATTTTTTTGTGCGTAATAAGGAGGCACTTCCGGTGGGTCCGAGCTGATAGCGAGGGGACCGTTTTTTTCACGAAATACGGTGGCCCCTCCTGTGGGTCCCAGCGGTTAGGGGGAAACATTTTTTTTAGGAAATACTGGTGGCCCATCCGGTGGGTCCCTGCTGTCAGGTGGAGGAATAATTATTTTCCGCGTAATAAGGAGGCACTTCCTTGCGGCTGCCATGGACCCAGCTATCAGCCTCTCCACGTATAGTACTCTTCCGATTGAAGTCGGTCATTGACCACATTGACCACGCCGCGCCGAGAGCACCATGGCGGTGGACGACGGCGAGGCCTATGAAGGGGACGACGCGGAGCCGGGGAAGATGCGATAGTGGAAGCCCGCGCAGAGAGGAGTACGAGGGTTCATCGGTTCGGCTGCGGTGTGAGGCTGCCGTCGCCGCAGAATAACACCGGGTGTGGGTGAGTAGTGGGATGCCCTGGCCAGCGGTGGGAGTAGTAGGGGGCGCTAAGGCCTACGCGGTAGCACAACCGGCCACGGGAGGCAAGAGTAGGCGGTCCCGCCGGCGCTGCTTTGGCGGCTGGAGCAAGAAGATCAGAGATTGAAGAAATAGGACGGCCGTTGGATTGACATCCAACGGTTATGTCTGCTAGAATCGTTTGTTGATGTATATAATAACTAAAAAAATCTTGCATATGCGTCAACTAAACAGGCCCCCAAGTCAGACCACTCCCTCTTTTTTTAATAGTTTATATATAGCTCATGGAAACTTCTTATGCAATTTATTGTAGTCATTTTTTTGGTTGGCTAGGGCCAATTTCGCATATTTCTGTGGGTTCCAAACTATTTTTAATACCGAAATGTCGAGCCAGATTTAAAGTACTTTGAAGACATACTTCAATTAGGTTAATGCCCAGTGAAATAGGAATCTGAAAATGTGAAAAAATTCAGAAATTATAAAGTAATTGCCAATTTGTCATATGTTTTTATATTTACAACCCATTTCATATTACTTTCATGATTTGCAGGCGTCTTGAAATAGTTGCAGCCCATCAGGGCGTAGAAAAATAAGTATGCCTGGATTGGGTATTCTGTAGAAAAAATAAACTGGGCTCATTTTCACAAAAAAAATAGCTGGGCTGGTCACATGGTGAACATAAAATATAAGCCTGGGCTAGACGGGCCACAACCCAGTTCAAACCCTACCCCGTCTCAACAATACCAAACAAAAAAAATACTGCTCGAGTAGCTATGTCCCAGGTGTCAGCCGATCTTGTGTTGTTCTCTTGTCTATTGACTATATACGCTCACAATGTCGTGGGTCCTAGATGTCAGGAAAACACTAGGAGGAAGCATTTTATTTTTCCATACGCTGACATGATGGGCCCCTACTGTCATCCTCTCCACGTACTTCTGCCGATTCCTGCTATTTGTTGACCATGTTGACAACACGAGAGGGCGCCGCTGCGGCGAGCACACCAAAGCGCGTGGAGGACGTCGGTGTTAACGATTTTGGAGACGGTGGGGCGGCGATGCGTGCGCTGAGGCGCAACCAGCCGTGGGAGGCGGAAGCAGGTGGCCCTGCCAGTGCTGGTTTGGTTTTGGCGGCTGGAGGAAGACATGACTAAAGAAACACGACAGACTGTAAAAGCAGCAGGAGTACTTAACAACCTTAAGTGAAACCAGCAGGGGCACTTAACAACCAAAGATGAAAGTAGTATGAGTACTTATACAGGTTCAACCGTACAAATCATGCCTCGAACAGTGCTACTTTGCCTACACTTAACCAAGGGTGAGGACGCCAAGCCCCAGGACAAGGCACAGGCGCCACCCCGCGCATGCACAACTTTCTGAAAGCGGCTTCATCTCGCAACGTGGTCAATAAACAGGATATTCGCTTTAGAGCCATGGAAAAGCATGGACATAATCTTCTGTCCTATTCTCCAAGATTGACGGGCCTTCATTATTTGAGACCACCCATGAATAAGTATCTTTTCACCTCCAAGGGGAATTGAGTAGGTCGACATAAACATCATGTTGTGACCAAGCGCAAGTCTGACCCGACTATGGTCAGGCATCTGTATAGGAACACTAGAACTCGGCAGTTCCTGTTTCAAGAAGATCACAACTGTAAAACTGTGTATAAGCAATAGTTTATGAACAACATATATAACAGAAAACAGCTCGTACCATAAGTTTCTTGACACTGCTGGACCTGTTCAACGAGTGCAACAGTGGCACACATATCCCACGTGGCCTTCCACCATTGAAACGCCCCACAAGGACCTCAAGACGATCAATAAAGTGTAGGAATTTGTGGATGTCGATCCAGTCAACTTCAGTGCCATTAGTAACAGCCGAGTTATTACAGAGTAACAAACGAGCAGACTGCTTAACTCTGAAAAAACCTACACATGCCACAAATTATAAGAAAATATTAGTTAGAAGTAGCATCTTCGTGAGAGATTCGTTGCTACTTTTAAAGTTAAATTGTGATTAGTTAGACAGAATAGGTGGATTAAGAAGTAATCAAGGCAACAAGCAAGAACCAGATACAAAACTAACATGGATGAACAATTGGAACAACGTCGCGGTGGAAGATCACAGTGAAGATAAGACCAGGTTATGCTATTTCCATCCATATTCGTGTGCCAACTTTCAGTCTGTAACACTTGAGAAAGTTTATCCAAGTTCGGCCATAAAAAAGTAGCGATCTTCTTGGTTTATGAACCCAACTTGGAACTTATATCCATGGCTTGTCTTCACTGTGACCATTAAACTAGTGTATTCAATTATGGCAAGGCCGAGCATCTTGAGTACATGTGTTCTGGCAGAGCAAATAATACACTGCAAGAAAAATAATATGAGAACACAACATGTTCAAAAAAAACCACCCTCCCGGATAGAAAAGAGGATTCTAGGAACATAATGTGCGTGTTTCAAAATGCTGTGTTAGGATGAGAAGGAACAAGTGTGGCGTCTTGCCGAGGGCGCACAAACCTGTAGGGTACTCGCACTTTGGGCACTGCAAATGAAACACACTAGATTCAGTAGGAAGAAAAATGCATCAATGGCGGTGGCTGCCATCCTAGGATTACCTGCGACCAAGGGACTTGGATTTATCGGGGATGGATGAAGAATTCGTACCTGGTTCTCCATGAGAAAACACTATGCAATCGCCGATAGGCGGTTTTCTCTGAACAAGCAGATGAGGGAGAAGGGGATTCAGGCCCAGTGAAATATTGCCGCTTCATCCGTCCAGCTTACTGCTAAAGCTGGAAAGGGGGGGTTGTGATTTGACGGCTCATTAGGCATTACTGCGGCGCTACGACCGGGGTGTGTCTACCGTGAAGTTGTGCACTCTAATTTGTGCATATGGCACGTGGACCCCGTTGTCGGTTGCCCCACATATCAGCGAAAGGAAGTAGAAAGATTGGAGTAACTAGTTACACATAAATATATTTTTTGACAGAGAGATACTCCCTCTGTAAAGAAATATACAAATCTTTTATATCACAGGCTCACCTTGTCGAGCAATATACTCCCTCTGCAACGCACGGGCATTATGGGGGTTTAGATTTTTTTATGGGGGTTCAGCTGAGAATATAATACTCAGATAGGCTCACGGTTCTGGACTTTGGGCCGCAGGCTGACCCTGCATGTTTGGGGGCCCAAGTGTTCTTCCTCGGCGCTTTTCATATTGCAAGCGATCGGTACGGCGCTGGTTTTAGATGCTGTCGCAAGGCGACTACACAAAATTGAATAAAGCACGACAACTGTTGGAATGAAATCGAACGACAGTTCCTAACCAGCAATCAGAGTTGCAATTCTATCAACGATATACCATGTGATAAATAATACTATCGTGCTACTTATACACACAGGACACTTGTTTCACCATGCCACATTATTACATCAAAATCTCTTGGAGGATAGATCAGTTCGGCAGTTGTGTGCTGCCACTGAAGAAGATTTGGACCAGCTCTCCTTGCCGAGAAAGTTCAATTTTGACATCATCCCCTACCGCAATATATGATTTAGATTTGAACCTTGACCATCCTTTAGCATCAATCATCATGCGGCCATCCTTTGTACTTACGGTATATTGAGCAGGTTCATTCACACCAATGCTGCGCATGGTAAGAGAAACTTGGCCGCGGTCGCCCGGATTGTTGAACGACTCCCTCGTTACTCTAGGACTTTTGTGTTTGCAAACAAGAAGACATACCCAAACAGTTAGATCAACACAGTGAATCATGTGAAACAACATGGAAAGAAAAAAGAACGAAACACTTGGGCGGCCAATGCTTACCAAGAAGGTGGACATGTCGGTTTTTGTAAGGACTTTGGTATATGAAGTGCGAACTGCAGCCTAGTCTGTTGCGGGTGTAACTGCACGGGCTGGAGCAGATGCAAGTGCAAGTGTTGGTGCAGGTGCCGAAGCTGCTGCTGCTGCCGGAGATGGTGCTCCTTGTAGAGCTGGTGCCAGTGTCGAAGAAGGTGCCAGTGTCGATGCTCGATCCTCTGGTAGATCAGACTGATCCGCTGACGCGGTCGGTGCCCAATCCTCAGCTGGATCAGACTGAGCTGCTGCCGCTGTCAGTGCTAGAGCAATTGTCGGTGCTCGATCTATGCAAGACAGCGGCGATCGTGTCTGGTCTGCTATGATCAGCTTTCTAACTTGACTAGGAACCGTGACCATGATCCAATTTTTTCTTCATTTCTTTTAAACGCGAGAAGGACTAATTATGGCGTTTTTGTTAAACCAAACTGCAGTTCATCATAGGGATTCAGCTTGTACTCAGACAACAGACTGATCCAATTTTTTCCAGTAATATAAGTGATGGATAGTGCCTTCATTACTGACACGACATAAGAAGTGAAAACTACAAAAATAGCCACCGTAGAGCAAACCAAACGGTTTATTCTATGATGAATGTCACATGGCAAAACCTGCATCGTAAAATTGCAGGAAAAGAAAGAAAACATGACATTAAATCAATAAGATTTAGATAGTAAATCAATAAGATTTACTTGATGTGACATGAGTGAATCCTTACTAGGAAATCACTATGTTGAAGTACTAAACAGAAGATTGATCGTCCAACTACGCGTGGCATGCAGGGGCCCCGCCTACTCCCACAAGCAGGACAATCCAAAGGTCGTGACAAATCGTATGGACCGAACATCCATGGGACTGGAAATCCTGGTGGGTGCGATAAACCCTGTAATGCATACAGATATTGGAGTGTAACCATAATTGATAAACCGCCCTCACAAAAAATATGATATGGATACTTCAAAATATACAGACCGAATTGAGTGGACAAACATTAACATAGACCGTTCTCAGGACTGACCACACACCAAAAGCGGCAGTACTAATAAACAATACAGGGTTCACAAACACAAATCAAGTACTGAACAATAGTACTTACTACAGACAAGCAAAGTTGCACTAACTGAACTCCGCAGACTATTTCTTGCCACCAACCTACGGGATGAACCCCGCATAACTGACTAAGCCATGGACTTTGTGTGAGATGTCTACATGCACCATCACCATCTTGTCAACCTTGGAGAACCTAACAGAGTGGTCTTTCCACTCATAAACATGATGATGAAGACATGCCGCATCAGATTTGTTGGGAAGCTTTACAAGAACCACACCATTCATAATCGAAGGCACAGCCAGAAAATTGTTGTGGTCAAGTACAGCCTCGAGAACACGCCTGACAACAATGCTACAGGAAAACACTAGTTCAGGACACGTGGCGACAAGGACACATCAGCTGGATAGTTCAGCAGTAGAACTCATCATCAGGTCTTCCAGTTCACACGGCATGACTTTGAGAACTTCATCTCCACCGCGGACCTGGTTCTAATTCAAACAGAAACAATATTTGATTACTACCTCCGTTCAGAAATATAAGATGATTTTTGATATTATACTCCATATATGACTACATATACGCACAGAAATGAGTGAACAAAGACACTAGAACATGTCTTCAAAGGCATGAGAGCAGAGGGATTACATGCAATATCCATAACACAAGTTACTGAGGCAAATATACCCTCTTAAAAGGTAGCATTGATGTTCATGAAGTACTCCCTCCGTCCCAAAATTCTTGTCTTAGATTTGTCTAGATATGGATGTATCAAGTCACATTTTAGTATTAGATACATCCGTATCTAGACAAATCTAAGACAAGAAATTTGGGACAGAGGGAGTAGTTAAAAGTAGTCTATAAGAAATCAATGTCAACCTCTCGCATGTTTTGGTCAAAAGAGGAATTTAGAACCGTCATTTGGCACACTAAAATCACATGCAAGATCACCCAGAAAGTTGTACTACCAGTACTAGTACTGCGTGTTAGGTGAAAAAACATGATCAAGATCGAGAAAAAGATCGTCAACAAGAGACATTACCTGGACTTGCTTAATGAGGGATCCCGGAGAGGGGGGCTTGGACAGGGCGATGGCTTTGAGCTTGTCTGTGGTAGTCTCGACGGGGTGCTTGCGATTCTTCGTACCATGAGCCTCGACGGTTTTGACCAGAGCCATAGACATCACGTCGGCCGGTGCTCCGGCGTCCATCCAAGAGAGGAAGCTAAGAGAGAAGAGTGAAAGGAGGAACGAGATGAGGGAGAAGCAAAGCGAGTGGGGGTTTTCTTCAAGAGAGGAAGCTGAGAGAGAAGAGTGAAATGATGGTTGCTTCGTCCGTCCAACTTACTGCTGGAAAGGAGGGGGTTTTGTGATTTGACGGCTCATTGGGCATTACTGCGGCCATTCGATCAGGGTAGTCTACCGTCACTCTACTACGGAGTAATTTAGTGCATGGCTGGTGGACCCAGGTGCTGGTTGTCCCACGCGTCAGCGAAAGTGAGTAATTTACTGCATGGCTGGAGGAGGATCCGCACGGTAGAGAGTGTCCACTGTTTTTCTGAAGAAAAAAATGATTATAGCAAGCGTTTCCACTCTTACGACGGAGGAGTGCGAAACACGACAGCCACTTGAACATACACAGTGCTCCTACTACTAGGTATGTGCAGTGGTTCATACGTCAGTTCTACACAATCTTGTTGCTAGTGTAGTAAGATATGACGATAACAAGTGATGTTGTGCGCATGTCAACTACTCCTATATGTAACATAGTAGCGCTTTTTCGACTGTTCGGTCGAGAATGAACGGTGAGATCAATGTTAACAGAACTAGGTCCACAACGCACGGAGAGTATGGTGCTACAGTACTCCACGAAACATGAACCATATGAAGCACGAATAGTGTTGGGTGTATGAAGGGTGCACGGGATGGGAGCAAAAGTTCCCTTCTCGATCCACTTTTGGGTGTTTGGTAGAGTGCATGAAGGGTGCATGAGTCCACACTAGTAGGTTGACAAAAATACACGAAGAGGAAACAACTATATTGAGATGAGAATGCAACCAAACACACCCACACGCTTTGTGCTGCAGTGACTGATCTGCATCGTATGAGTTTGATCCAACGGTCATGTTGCACCGAGACATGGACATGCCCATGCAGAGGGCGCCTAAACACCACCGAAGTCCCTCTGCTTCTCGAGGCGCACGACGTTGGTGATGCAGGGTGCAACCGCCCGCTCCTAGTCGATGGGAGCCAGTGTCAAGCGCCTCACCTTGGACTCCGTGATCTGCTGCGCCGCCATGGCACCAGATAGAAGCAATGGGGAGAGGAAGCAAAGGGGGCAAAATGGCTGAAAGGCAATGCAATCTACGGGAAGGCGGAGGGAGCGGGGAATCTTTTGGTTTTCACCATGGTAAAACACCAGTCGACGACTTCTCACATCAGGGAGCAGTGGGTTTTTATAGGCGGAGTCATCATGACTAATTGCTGCCGCGCCTGCTCCCGTCAATCAAAAAATTAAAAATCCTGCTACGCCTGCTCCTGTCAATCAAAAAATTAAAAATCCCGCCGCACCCAAACACCAGAGCAACGCCGTGATGGATATTTAAATTTACCTGCCGGCAAGTAGATAAAAAAGGGGTGAAAAAACAAATGTGGCGGCGGCCTAGCTAATCGGTCGAACTAGCCCAACCAGCTAGCCACCGTGCTTGACTGATGTACTCGGCGGGAAATGTGGTCTTTCGTGATTTGACGACTCATTTACTTGCTTCGGCACTACGACCGAGGAGGACCCAGAAAACGCGCGGTAGGGCGTCCCACGTCAGGAAGAATATATGCGTGCACCACCAGGGAGGACCCCGAAACCGCGCGGTAGGGTGTGCCACGTCTCGGCATGGAGGAAAAATGTGCGTGTAAAAATATATTGTATTAGACGTAGTACCTATGGTTCGACCTCGGGACCCAGCAAGTCGGTCGAAAACACCCCACTAGCCACACAGCTTCATCATGCAAACATGGCACGGAGGATAGATGTGGTTAGCTCCGTCTCGACCAGCCACAACGTCTCTTGTTCTAGGCGATTCTTCTATTTTCCAAGCTTTTTTTAGTTGTAATAACACCACGGCAAGCTAGCGCCGCTCTTTGTGTGTGCCCGTGCAAAGGTTAGACGATGGAGAGAAGAGAGATTGAGACTGCAGACCTAGGACCCACCAGTAAGTGAGACAACGGTCATGCACGTGTTGACGAGGCACTCCCTCTACTCTACTCAACGCAAGTACTGTATAAAATCAAGTTATGGGACAAAGCCAACAACCGTTTGTTTTTTCAGGCTATCACTTACGCATTGTAGTCCAGGTTGCCAGTTCGAATCTCGTCTTTCAGATTTGTTAGTTTTAGGTCCAAATTTGATTAATGACAAGTGGGACCCCCATGTGTTGTTCCGATATTTCAGTGTAGGATGGTTTTTTTGAACAAACACTTTGCGCGGTTAGACAAGTAACGGCATGAGTTACACGTATTTTGCAAGTTTACGAACAAAAATGACAGCGGCATAGAATATCACATCCACCCCGCAGCTTAGATACTATGGTGATACGAGTTTTTACACCGTTGGAAGTGAGATCCAATGGCTTGGGAGTAGTCTTTGTAATTATGCGCAATTTCCAAACTCTCCAAAGGTTTTTTTGCAAATAAAACATTCAGGCCTCGTGTGTGCCGCTGCATCTTCAATCCAATGGCTCCCCGGTGCTCATATTAGGTGCTCCCCGTAGCTTAATTACCCGCTACGGTGATATGAGCATCTAGGTCGTATGATCAGTGATCAGATGGCACATGCGTAGTACTTGTACTTTCTGCGCATTTCCCAAACTCTATCAGCCGTATATTGCAAAAACATTCAAACCTCCTACCGTGGGCCGTTAGATCTCAGTGAACTCGTATCACCATAGAATCTACGGTGCGGGAGCACCTCATACTCTCCCGTGCGAGAAAACATAAGGTGCTATCACAGCTTGGATGCTATGGTGATACGAGCTTGGAGGATGTTTGATCTGAGATCCAATGGCATCTGAGCAGTCTTTGTGCTTGTAAGCAGTGGCCGAACTCTTTTGGGGCTTTTTTGCAAAAAACCATTCGAACCACCGAGGAGGTGTTGGGTCACAAATCCAACGCCTCCGAAGAGCTTGTATCACCAAAGCATCTAAGGTGTGGTAGAAAATGATATTCTTACATACAGGAGAATATGATGTCCTCCTTCATCTTAGATGCTACGGTGATACGAGCTTCGAGGTCGTTGGATATGGGATCAAAGGGCATCTAAGTAGTTTTTGTACAAATTGTGTGCAATTCTCAAACTCATCAAGGTTTACTGCAAAAATATTAAGACACATCATGTGAGCTGCCATATCTCAGATCTAGAAGCTCCAAGCAACTCGTATCGGCATGTAGCATCTAAGGTATGGGAGCACATGATATTCTCTCGGGGAGGAGGGGTGGGGGTGCACAACCAATCGGTGGTTGTGAGGGTGGGGAAAAATATAATCTAAACAACCCTAAACAGAGCTCCACAATTTTATCTAAGGTTGAGGGGTTGACCCCGGACAATCATACCTCCGCCTAAACACAACATTTGCATGTACTGTAGTACTAGACTTAATATTCATGTTTCAGTTTCATGTTCATTTTAAATATTGAACTGAGGACCATGGATTTCTTACATTTTACTCCCTTCGTTCCTAAATATTAGTCTTTTTAGAGGCTTCAAATGGACTGGCACATACGGATGTATATAGACATATTTTAGAGTCTAGATTCACTCATTTTGCTCCGTATGTAGTCACTTGTTGAACTCTCTAAAAGACTAATATTTAGTAATAAAAGGAGTATTTTTGAATTTGTGTCATACATGCATGGTTTGGAAAAATAGATGCACTATACTTACTAGATTGTTGTTGTGTTCATGCGTGTGTGTGGTCATACGCTTGATACATACAAAGTTTTCTCACCTCCATATTGTTCATCTTTTAAATTTGAATTTGCATTGGAAAACTTACTAGGGATACCATGAAATGTGAAATCCACGTTGAGATCACTATATCACAAACTCACTCTAATTCAAAAACTCGTCATAAATCAATTACCACGTTGAGATTAGTATTTGCAAGGAAAATACGGGTATTGTAATACACATAGATTCATTCGGCAATTTAAAAGGTTCCTTTCGTATTCTCGAATGGTAGGACCCAATGGCGTACCAGCCAGACCTTGGCTCATGTTGATCCTAAAAAAACCGGGCTCGTGTCCTTCGGTGGCATGCATGGTACGCACATTAGGCAACCCCAACCAGTCGAGCCTCAGCGTTTCAAGTCGAAATATCTGGCGGCCAGAATTCCAGCCCTAAGAAATTGCCCTCATGTCCCCAGTCCATAATGACTACCGATGAAGAACGGAGGGATGCTTTAGTAACTAGACAACGTTACCTACCGTGCCGAGCACGGTTCAATTCCCTCGGTCGCCGCTCGTCAAGGTCACCCGTCAACTGCATTGCCTAGTACTACTACTAGTACACCAGAATTCCAGCCCTAGGAAATTCCCCTCATGTCCCCGGTCCATAATGACTACCGATGAAAAATGGAGGGATGCTTTAGTAACTAGACAACGTTACCTACCGTCCCGAGCACGGTTCAATTCCCTCGGTCGCCGCTCGTCAAGGTCACCCGTCAACTGCATTGCCTAGTACTACTACTAGTACACCAGGATGAGCACAGAATTGAGCCCGTTTGTTCGTGCCTAGTACTTGAGTTAATATATCAGGCAATGCACTGGTACGGAGGGATTATCCTTTTACTCTACATATATAACTAGTCTGAAGTCTAACTAAGCAAAACGTTTGACCAAATCCTTTCTTAAGAAATACAACAGGACAGATGTACGGCTTGAAAATTTATTGCATGATGCAGGTTATGATATTGTTTCGAATCCTGGATCTTAAATTTCAGAAAATCCAAAAGTGAGCATAAATTCTTGAAACTAAGCATGGTCACGTGATATGGCGCAAATATTACTTCGTAAGTTTTTTCTTCAATTTGAGACAAGTTGCTTATGACAAGTTGCACAAATGAAGAGCCAAGGTATTTTGGAACAAAGACCTGTCATGTTAAGGCGAACGCTTTCACTATTGAAACCGTGGGCGTTTACGTGCCGCCACGACTCCCCGCTTCTCATCGGCATGTGCCGTCCGAGCAAGCGTGTGAGTCGATGGGAGGCATCCGAGCAGACCACTGTGCAGGCTCACCGGGAGGCGAGCCCTTTGACCAGGCTCCGCCGCCCACCGTCGTCCCAACTGCTCCCACTTTTAATGACGCTGGCGCCGCAGTTTAAAATCAACCCCACACTACCCAGTATCGCTACAATCCTCTCTCTTCCTCTCCAATTCTCCTGTCATCTACCTCCAACTAGCCTGACCTAAACGTACGCCATGCCGCATCATGATGGTCTGCCCTTAGTGTTCCAGTTTCCTGAGGAAGACACCCAGCCGGAGTCTCAAGAACATAAGGCGCTTTGGGACGAGCTTGAACTGGCCTTGCGGGAAGACGCCGCGCCTGTCTCCGCTCCCGTTCCGGCTCTCGTCGCCCCGACTGCGCCAGCGCCCATCCCCGTGCACCTGCTAGCGCATGCGCCTGCGTGTGCACTGACGCGCATGCCCATGCCGGTGCCCGTGCACCTGCCAGCGCATGCGCCTGCGCGTGCACTGATGTGCGCGCCCATGCCGGTGCCCGTGCACACGAATGTCTCCGCCGCGCCGTTGACAGCGCCTGTCCCCGTGCGGGTGCCTGTGCCCCCCTCAGTGGCATGGATGGCCGCCATCGACCGCTTCCTTGCCCCAACGCCAGTCGCCTCCTCCCGCCAGTTGACTCGCTCCGAAGTCCAAAACATTTTGGCCTTCCTTGAAGCTAGGCCAACGTCCAGGACTATGCCAACAACGGCGCAAGACGCTGCCATCGCCGTCGGTCAGTGGCCCGACGACACACAGAGCACGACAGAGGAGCCACTTCCCACCAAGAGACGCCCCCGCCGCCGCCGCGTAATCTAAATTTGCCATGAAAATCGTTTGGATTGCCATGCTTAAAATCCGAACGTTTATCATTTCCGTTTATTTTATATCGATCGTTGTATAATTTAAAGTCGGAGTCAGACTGAAAGAAATGTATGGTTTGATCGATTGAATGTTCTGCTAGAGCCGTATCAAATTAAATATAAAACTTCATCAAGCCACATGTATTCCTTGTCATCCAATGACCTAGACTGCTTCAATGTCGAGCGCTCAACATGTTTAGCGTGTAGTTAATTTCATGCCAAAAATAGTGCTAATCACATGACAACACGCAAATAATATCCTAGTAGATAATATCCGCATGCACTTAATATACTTCCAAATTAACGTGCATTGCACGTACACATTGACTAGTGCTGCTAGTACGTGAAACTGGTGTCGTGACTTGTGAACGCGTCCAGATATGGTCAACGGCAACATCGCCCCCTAGTTCTTCTTGTTTGCCCGTGCGTCTAAACGCAGAAGGGGAGGAGAGAGAGAGAGAGCACACAAGGAACCCACTAGTAAGTGAAGGCGAATAGTATTAAAAATAATATTACATGCAATCCATTAATTAGGCTGTGGTAATATAAAAACATTATGTGAACTAAGGGGGTACAACAAACATTGCTATTCTACGTATGTTGCCTATTGACGTGCGGCTTGAAGGCCCGGTCGCATGTTCGATCCTCGTCCTTTATTTCTTTAATTTGTATATGGGTCCATATTTGTTTCATGACATGCGGGCCCCTCGGTGTGTCGTTTGTAGCACTTTAATTTGTGGGTCGAAATTTGTTCCATTCCAAGTGGACTATCGGTGTGTAGTTTTGTAGCTTATTTATAATAATTATAGAGAACAACATAGTTTTTTCAATAATACCATGGTGCGACGTTGAAGGCGAGAAAGGACGTGCGATAGAGCGATGACCGAGCCAGAGGGAAATCAACTAGGGGAGTTGCATGGGTTGCAACGGTGTTTGGAGTAGTTGTGGGCCGAATGTTACGAAAATATAATCTAAACCGACCGGAACAAATGCCTACACAAATTAATCCAAGGTTGGAGTGCCCATTGCAATGTAAATAGCTCCGGCTTTGCGAGGGATGGAGAGGTGGTAGCTTCAACGCGTGGAAGATACGGTGTGAGAAAGCGAGGTCAATTGAGAGACATATAGATAGAGAGACAAAGTGAGTGTGGTCCGACATTCATTGAACAAATATATATGCTCTGGAGAGATATTGTCCGATTGAGCTTTTTGGCAAGGGTGAGGGCTGTAGGATAGAGCTTGAGAGATGATCCAGTCACAGACGTGTAGATATATTTTGTGCGTGGGAGGAAGCAAGGTCAACCGATCACATAGGGTCGCCGTGCGATCGAAAGAGTGAGACGGGTTGGAGAGAGTGACCTAGATAGACGATGTGCGTGAGAGAGTATATAATGTGAATAGGTCGAATTGGGCTCAAACATGGTGATATATCGTTTTTGTCCAAGAAAGAGCGAGGTCAATTGAGACATACAGAGAGAGAGAGAGAGAGATTGAGTGAGCGTGGCCCACCATGAGGTTGAAAGAGTGGCGGCGGCTTGGATGGACTGACCTAGATAGACAATATGCGTGAGAGAGTATAGAGTGTGTCGATCGAGGCCCGAACATGGAGATATATCATTTGTGTGTGAAAGAAAACGAGGTTAAACGAGACTCAGATAAAGAGAGCGAGATTGAGCGAGTGTGGCCAGCCGTGCGGAAGAAAGAGTGAGACACTCTCGAGGGAGTGACCTAGATATACAACATGCGTGCGTGCGCACGAGAGGTTGGGGGGCTAGATAGGCAATGCATGTATTTAGCGCGAGAGGGTGAGAGGGAGAGGGGGGGAGAGAGAGAGCTCTTCATGGGGCGCAATCGAGGGTTTGTGAGGTAAATACATTTGGTAACATAGTGGTAAAAGGGGTTGTGTATTTGAGAGACTTAGAGATCGAAACATGGAGAGAAAGAATGAACGTGTGTTGGAAACCGATAGCTTCCTAAGGTGGTTAGGAGAGGAAGATTGACCGATACACGAAGTATGTAGTGTTTGTGCGCGGGGGGGGGGGGGGCTAAAAACAACATTTGAATGTACATAGTACGAGACTTAATATCGATGTTTCAATTCAGTGTACATTGTAAGATTTGAACCGACGACCAGGCATACGGGTAATTATTTTGAATTCGTGCCATACTAAGTTTCGAAAAGTTGACATTGACTCAGTTTGTTGTGCTATTTTGTAAGTCATATGTTTGAATCCATCCAAAAGTTTTCTCACTACCATGGTGTTCATCATATACATATGAATTTGTATTAAAAAAGTAGCATGGATACAGTGAAATGCGAAATCCACATTAGAATTGGAGATCGCTACGTGACACACACTCTAATTCAAATAACTAACTACGTGACACACATTCTAATTCAAATAACTAATTATGTGACACACACTCTAATCCACGTTAGCATGGGTACCATTTCGATTTTTTTAAAAATAACTCCTCATTAATTAGTTTATAGTACTCCCTCTGTTCACTTTTATAAGACCTTGAAGACATTTCAGACAATGTGCAAAACAGTTCATTTTAAGTTGTCTGAAATGACTTACATAAGTGAACGGATGGAGTATCTCGTTTCGAATGACTAATTATTGCAAGGAAAACACGGGCATGGTAATACATACAGATTCGCTTGCAAATGAAAGAAGATTCGTTTGCATTCTGAAATGTAGGCGCACCAGGTAGACCAGGGTCATGTCAGGGTGGACGCTGCTGCGGTGCCTTAAAGGCAACTACCTTTGGGTCGCTGACATGTGGGCTAGCCACCTGTTGGGCCCACATGTCATGGACACAAAGGCAGGTGCCTTAAGGCACTGAAGCATAGTCCTGTCGGGGTGGTCGCGTGTGTTGGACGGACGCGTAGCACCCAGCCACTCACCCCTCCCCCCCAAAAAAGGACGATGACAGTATAAGTTCACGCTTCCATGTTTCGGATCGAAATATCTGGTGGCCCCAATTCCAGCCCTGCAAAATCTCTCTTCTCCACCGTCCCCTTCCTTGCCTAGATTGCTTAAATCCCTAATTCGCCGCCAACCCTCGAATCGCCCCTCGTCTCGTCTCTTTCCTCACTGTTCCCCACCTCTGTGCCGGACGACGACGACGAAGACGACGGTCGCGCTTCACCACCGCACCGGAGCTACCTCATCTACGCCCTCGTCCACCGCACCGGGTGGTCCACCGACAACGTCTGCCGCCGCAACCGACGTGCCTCACAGACACCGAGTTCCACCGCATCAGGTGCGCTTCACCGACGCCATCTCCCAGCTCACCGGGGCTACTTCACCGAGCACATCGTCGCACCTCCGCCCCCCGAGGCCGTTGGGGCTTCACCAACGGTCTCGTCCACCGCAATGTAGTGCTCCGCTGCCACTCAAGATCTGCATTCGTGCGCGGCCAGCCAACGCCAGCGCATCAACCTCAACGGCTCTGAAGTGACCCGCACTCTAGCTAGGGAGCATGCCCAAACGCCGGCCCCAACTAGGTATCCACACATCACTCCCTTGTGCACTGTTCCGACGATGTTTGGATATCCTTTCACTGCTCTCTTAGCTTACACGCCTATGCAACTCTGACTTTAACTCTTATTTCTTCTGGAGATATCATCTGAAACAAGCAAATCCATTTTTTAGCAAAGCATGACGGCGCTACGGGATCTGGTACACATCCTGCACACCCGTATAACCTTGTAAGTATTTGTCCTTCGGTACAACATCAAAGTCGATTCCTCTTATTTGATCAACCATTCGCCGTGTCAAAAATGCAGAGGTGGATGCAAGGAGCACAAGGCCTGCACATCCAAGCAAGTGGTAACCTGGACTTGTACATGGAACATCCCAAGCGCAAGCAGAGCTGCAGTGAGCCTGTACAACGAGCTAGCGTAAGTCCCTGTATTTCATTTAATTCATACTGGCATTCGTGTATGATTTGTGTGCAGTGGCTAATCCACGAATTCAAGTTACCAGGGGCGAACATTTAACTTAAAAAATACGAAGGCACTTGCACTCCGGAAATCAACATAACTTGAGAAATGTGAAGCTACATGCACTTTGAAAACCAGCTAATGATCCAAAGTAGTTCAGATTATAAACACTAAATGATGCAAGCACCAAAAAACACAAAATGCAACATGGTGTACAAGGACTACAAACATGGTATGTACCTGCTTGAATTATTCATTCTCTGGTGAAAATATTGAAGTGTAATTGCACGTATAACCAGTGCACAAACTACATATCAATATATCTATCCTGCACAAGTATGCCAATAGTTTCAAACAACAGATTAGAAAAGTATTTATGCTATGTTGTCATGATACGGGGACTTTCTGGTAGATGGCCTTGATGTTTCCTCAAGCTATGAAAATGCACTATAATTTGCTTTTCATCAATGCCTGCAAATCTCTGTCTCTCTCAACATAGTAGATCATCATTAGACACTAAATCCTTCAATGAGCTTGCAAAATGCTTGCATTAGATCCCTCATTAGACACTATATGTTCATCACCAGGAGCATGTAAAATGTTTGCATCAAATCCTTCATTAGCAGTCTGTTCATTAGACACTTCAGGCTCAAGAACAACATGAGCTTGCATGTTTGCATCGGAAACTTAATTAGATACATCAGATTCAGTCAGCTCAGTATTGATTGGGGGAGTTATAAAATAAGTAGAAATTGGTTCCATTTTCTCATAGATTCCCTACATACAAGCAGTTTTACAACACCGTCAGGTTTAACTATTGGCCAGAAATTGAAGAGTTGAATTAGATATAATCAGGGATGTGATGTACCTGCTCGTTGCGCATGCTACTCTTGCAAGCTGCGACTGTCCGTTTGCACAAGCTCGATGCCATGCCCGTGCTGCCACTGCTGCCTCCCATGCAGGCTACACCCAGGGTTGGATCTTCATCTTCTTGTCCTTCCGTTCGCTTGAAGCCCGGCGACCACCCTCCAACGAGGACGCGAGGAAGTGCTGTGTCGGTCTGTCCAACGGCGGCTAGGTTAGGAGCGAACCATACTGGAGGCTGGAGCGAATGAATTGGGATTTTTCCTGCTGTCGATCAATATGGGAGGCGCTCGTTTGGGCCGCGAGCCTGCTATAGGGCCTGCCTTGCACTTATGTTATTGGCCCATCCAAATTGAAACATTTTTCTTCATTTTTTACATTGCCTGCTCGTGCGTTGGGACGAACAAAACTAGCATGGGCCAACCTGGACGGCTCAAACTAGGTGCATACTTTCCAGCCACCTGAGGCGGCCGCCCATACCAGCCCCTATGGTGGCGTCGCCCCTTTTTGCGTGTATGATTGGATAGTGAAAAATATTCCAGTGGCGCTTTTGATTTACCCACAGAATGGTTGAATTGCTTGTTTCTATGAACTGAGTTCGCCAATAATGTGAAGGATGCCAGTCTTTTCATCCTATTGTAGATTGCTTAGATCTCGATATGCCAAAAGTAATCGCATGAAATATACAGTAAAAGCCAGTGTGATGTGTTTGGCTACAACTAGTCTGACTACACGTCATCATATAACATATCAAGGACGCACCATCTTACCAGATTAACCATTCAACTTACCCATGCAGTGTGGGAAGAAAGAAGTATTGGGACTGCGTATCCAAGCAATTAATACCATGGACTCCTTCGTACAACCTTGTAAGCGAAAAAGAAGTTGCAGTGTGCCTGTACAAAGAACTAGCATAAGTTCAGTTACTTACTTCTCGGAATTTTAGTTAGCCACTTATTGCAAAATTGTTCAATTATGTTGCTTGGCTTAATTTAGTTTGCTACTGATTACATAATGGCACAGCCTGTTAATCATATTGTAGACTGCGCCTATCTATGTGTTTGATACTTACTGTTAAGAATTACCTGTTTGCCTTAACTTAAATATCTACTTGTTTGTTTAACTGCTTTGCTGCTGCAACAGCGGGTTACAATGATGTTAATAACTACTTTTCAGCATCCAATTGAAACTCTTTAATTCCTTGTTTGTTTAACTGGTTTGCTGTTATAACTCCCAATTGAGATGTTTTGCTAACTTCAACTTTTCTGAATCCAATCAGAACTTTAATGGCAAAACAGGTTAGCCCAAGATCAAAGAGCGAGGTCCCCATGGACATTGCATCATCCCACAACAGTGGCACCGGCCCAATTGTGCATTATGAATTGCCAACTGTTGATGCTCTAGAGGCTAAACTAGTGGTAGAAAGAGATTCTGCTTCTGCACTTAGAGATGAAGTTGACATGTTGAGGAAGCAAATAGCACAATCACAAGCAGTACTCAAGACAACCATTAAATCTTTGGTGGATTTCAAAACGAAGCAAGCTGAGACTGACCGGATTGTTAAGGTCCTGAAGGAAAAAAGGAAATTAAATTCCTACTTGGTAAATCATAGGTGAAATGTTCTTTACATAGTTGAATAACCTTTGTGTTGTCTGTTCATGTAATCAATCAAACCATTTGTTTTAGAGATCATGTAATAATTGTTTTTTTGGTTTGTAATTTTATTTGAGTACAAGTCTGTAATAATTGATAAGACTCAGATACATTTCATTTGGATTGCTGTGCCAGACCTACAAATATGCCAACCGGGCTGAATGTGCATTCAGCAATAGTAGTAGTATAGATGGACCATAAGTGGCACGCATCGGAAAGGGCCAAGATGCTGGCTAAAAAAGGATGCTGTTGTAGCCAAAAAAAATACAGCGGCCTGGCTTATGTATGTTAGTTGATATTATTGATCCATATACTCTATAAGTGTTTATATGTCTGTTAGTTCTGTACATTCTTGGTTGATTGACTCGGTATTTGAATCTTGATACATCGCTTGTGTACATATCTAAATGGGAGTACACATTATGCTGCGTGTGACATTTGAGTTGGACATGAAGTGTTCCAAATATTCGAATTCACCTTAAACTGGATTCTAGTTTCTGAATTTGAGTATCGGCATTTGTAAACCATATTCATATATGACAGTGGAATACATCTTTGTTGTCCTTTTGAAGATATATAAAAACACATAGAATGATTTATAAAATATTCATATAGGAATACAAAATGGATTCGAATTTAGTTGCCAGGGTAAACGTGGATGCTTATTGTCCCAAAATTCGAAAGAAGCAGCAAAATGTCCACTCCCACGTCGGCTGCCCGAAGCCAAGTGTTTGGGAGATGGAAATTACTGTCTACCCATTACACAGACAATCCATCGGCCCGATTTCCACTGCTCTAAATAGGGGTAGGTTAGTAACTTCAATTAGACGTGACACGACCGCCTTTGAGCCCATTCCGACACGGTGGGCGTCAAACATGGGCGGCAAAACTCATTTGATTCAAGCTCGTCCGAAAGACCTCTGTTTCTCCCTCCATTCCCCATTCATACACGGTGGGCGGCAAAACAAACTCGACTCGGCCGAAATTGATGTAGGCAAATATTTTCAATAGGGGCAGGTTTGTAGCTTCACTCAAATGTGACACAACCGCCCTACCTGTCAGCCCCGTTCATACACCGTGGGCGCCAACCATGGGCGCCAACCACCCTCTCCTCGCCCGAAATCGCTCTGGGAAAATATTGGCGAGATGCGAGATTACCGTCCTATCCCCAACCGATGAGACGTCTAAATTTTAAACGAGGCTAAGTTCGTAACTTTCCCATATTTCAGACAGGCGCGTCCCAAAAACATGGTTCCCCGTACCCCTCCCTCCATTTTCCCATTCATACACCGTCCGCGCTAGAACACCCCATCCCCACACCAGCCTCCGCCCGCCACCCCATCCATCACCGCCGTCCTCCAGCACATCCATCGCCACTGTCCTCCACCATGCCGGAGCGCCTACCAAGACCGCGTCGTCCACTACTAGAGATGGATGTTTCTCATCCACGGTGACGGACCAATAGCCTTGCATCGCGTCCTCTCGCTTCATCGGCGCCGTCGTCCTCTTTGCCGGGGCCGCTCACACGACCTTCTCTTCCACCGCAACGGGACTTATCCCCTGATGCACCCGTCCACCGTCGTAGATCTGCTTCAACGCCACCGACAGCCATCGCACCCCCGATGCCTACACGACGCCGCAAGAGAGGTGGTACTTCATATCTCCTCAACTTTTTGATCTCGACCAGAAAATAGATCTTAACTTGGTTACTCTACTTTCTTTCCAGCTCTTAGAATTTAGTTCTTAGTTCGAAGCAATCAATGGATGCTAAATATCATTTCTCCGGTTTGCAGCTTCAAATCTGCCATGGCACAGCCATAATACGATTTAATTGATCATGCTTAGGGTTTAATTGATCATGTTGGTTCCGTGGAGGTTTATTTAATAGAGATCGGAGGGGAAACCCTCTTTTGCTAAAAAATATGCTTAGAGTTTCCCCCGTTTATGATCACTATACGATCAGAATACGTGCTTCGTGTCATAATAACACTGCTCCACCCATCAAGCTAAACAAGCTTAGTTGTTCAAATACGAATCTGATATTATTAAAACAAAGTTGTTTAATTGGTCAGCTAAATGTTCCTAAATTAGTTTCGAAAATGCATGTTCGCCGCTCGGGTGTGTATCTCTACAGGGTGCCCACGGTGAGCCGGCCCACCCTAGGATTTTGGGTCGTCCCAGGCCCCGATTCCCCTCTGTTCTGCTGTGTGCTTCTGATCCCTACTCGCCGCCAGCCACCTGCCTCGCCGGCGACTTGCCGTCCCCGGATGACATGACTCTAGGAGGAGACACCGGACTAACAAGAGGCCAGGAGCCGCTCACCCAACAGCGTCACCGCTGCCCGAGCACGCCGTCGTGCCTACCTTCCCAGTCCGTTCAGGGCTCAGGCGTGCAGCACCCACCAAGCCAACCTGATTTATCCTGAGATATGTCCTCAACACTCAGCAGCCACTCCTCATCACCCATTTTCTAATTGATTCATTACTCATTAGGCAGGACTGTCATTAGGGTTTGTTGTGTGCTCAGTGCTACCTACACTTAATGGTTTATATGTATTTCGGTAATCTTTAGTACCTCTAAAGTTCACAGGGTTTTCAAAATTCCGACCCTCGGAACATAAACTAGTCATTTTGGATTGTTGGTCGTAGTGACATTGACCCAGATTACTACTGCAAGCCAGGTTTGTTGACAATTTTACTTGTTTTTCTTACTCATTCGATATAACATCCAATTATTCACGTCGATTAGTTGCAAACAATAAGTGCTAGACAAACTTCTTCATTCAGATTTTGGACGGTCTCTTACTGAAGTCACAATTCTGCATACTTGTCCTAGTAAGCTCACAAGTAAATGATTGATTCACTACATCTATGCTTGCCTTGTCATATTTGTTGTCAATATTCTTTTCGGGTGGACCACCCTGTTTCTAAATACTGGAACCATAGACATGAGTGAATAGTATTTCTCTATGTGATCTCTTCCATCATGTGTGGGTAACGAACACTGCATTGTATAGAAAGAAAGTGTCATTTCCAGCTTTTACATAGGTTTCGATCTTTTACATGGAATACAATCTGCCTACTTGCTTTGTGTCGCACTACCAACACTCCACCCTTGAAGCTAAACATTACGCCACTCATAATTGCTTAGTTTATTTGTTCAAATACGAATTTCACATGATTCTAATGTTCCTACTTCAGTTTTGAAATGTGTGCCTGCCTGTTATAGAGACATAAGGGGTTTGTATTTCTGTGTGTGGTCTGGTCAGCACGGTTGGGGAGATGAACTTTGCATATGTAGGGGTTTATAGGGAGACACTCTCTGAGTTGAATCTGCAATACATTCCATAGAAAATCTGACTACTTTTTATGTTTTCATGAATCTCAGATTCTGAACAGCATCATAATAATTATGAGCTTGCGCGCATGAAAAGAATAAAGCAGAACAATGCCATGGCTGTCAAACTTGGCATTAAGGGACTGAAATCAAGTCTAGATGCAATGCAATGCAAACACTCTCCACCCACAGATTCATGCTCAGAATATGATCCTAACGGTGATTCTGAGCTAGAGGGAGACCTAAGTCAATGTAGCTCCCTAGTGGAGGAGTCAGAGGAAGATGCCCTATCTTATTCACCCATAAAGGTACTTGCTCTAACTTTCCAAGGTTACATTGCTCGCACATATCTTGCAACTGATGCTTTGCATTTCTTCTACTTTGTTGAACTACCATTAGCTTAGTTTACACATAGTGTATGTGAATACGCCCTGCCTATCCATTTTCAGTACATATTCCATCTGTCATCATACCATATTTATCCATTCAAATGTTGTTCTTGTGTATCAGACGTTCGAAAGGAAGAGGGTGATTGCTGATCATGGAGGAGCAGAAGCAAAGTATTTGGAAAAGGTAGTGGCACCTGATAAATCAAATAGCCCATTAGGTGTAGTTGCAATATCACCTGATCCACAAAATACCCCAACTCTAGGAAACTCTAGCCCTACTACACCGGTCATTTCCGATGCCCCAACTCAGTTGACCGCAACTGCAGCAAACAATATGATTATGCCAGTTGACATAGCACCAGCTGTACGACGCAAAACCCCCATTCTAGCAAAGAGTACACCAAATCCAGTTGCCAAATCCATTTTCGAACCAGAGAGAGCCCCAATTGCAGCAAATAGGACCCTTGTTCCATTTCTTCTTAGTTTAGAAGACGAAGCTTATGTTGTTGTCAGGAACTTTGTGCGCATCTTTCCTTCATGGAAAGATTATACCGCAGACACAGAACAATTTCCAGTCTTCCTCCGCAACTTACGCGTAAGTAATGTACTAATGTTATTCAAGGTCATTACTGCATATGTTTCTGCTGACAGAAGACATAAGATTTCATTCTTTTAAATACGTGAGGAGCAAACTGGATTGTGATGAAGAGCAAGGGTTGGTTGCGATTTTCAAGCACTCATTGATGAAGTATCGTTCCTACCTGAGGCAAGCGCACTTTGATGGCAAGCCTCTGAACGAAATTTCTGTAAATTTTCCGGTGCTACATTTATCCGAAGGTGACTGGAATAATCTTGTTACACATTGGTCTCGGCTGCAGCGTAAGGTACTGTCTATGATATCACATCACAATTTGAACTACATTTCTGCATTTGCCTTAATGTCTCACTTGTACGAAAACTGTTAGCAGAAGAACATTCGTTCTCAAGGGACCACAGAATCTCACAACTATAGTGCACACTGCATTGCTCTTGTGAGTACCTCTTGCCCTGTATGACCATACTTACTTTCATAGATGTTTGATTATGTAGCATCACTGCACATGTTAGCCTCATAATCGTCCATTTGGTGGACATTATAAGATCCGTATGGACTCTTACATAAATTTAGAATCAACCCAATGCTTTTGAAGAGGTTTAGCTCTGCAGTCCTCTTGTAAGGACTGAACGTGGTCTATCACTGTACTTACATTAACAGCTACTCCCTCCGTCCCATAATGAACGTTTTGTACAGTACACCAGTGTTCAAAACACTCTTGTATTATGGGAAGAGGGATTGGTTCATTTTGTAGCATTCTGCATCTTATCTCCCTCGCCCACCATTTACTAAAAAAGATCAGATCTATATTTAATCTTACCAACAAGTAGAATACACAGACAATGCCAGTGCAGAAGTGTAGCCCATTGCTCTTGTCAGTACATTTTGTCCTGTAACGCTTGTACTTCCAGGGATTGGTAGTTGATTATGTAGCATCAATCTGCATCTTATCTTCATTATCCTCTATCCCTTCCAATATTATCATATCTATAATTACTCTCTACAAAATGTAGAGTACAGACAATGCTTATGAAGAAGATTCTGTGCTGAAATTCTTGAGTTATCCTTCCCTTGACATGGAGAAGGGCATTATAAAGCCGGTGTTAACTGTTAATGTAAGTTAGTCATTCTAAAGCCTTTATCCTCAACTGCTTTTAATTTGCTCATACTCCATATTGTTTACTGCTGTTTAGTTTGTTGTTTCTACCAAAATGCATGTTCGTAAGAACTGTAAGTTCTAAGTTTTACTTGTAAAACAAAATTCCTTATTCATACCATGCACATTACTTAATACTCCCTATATGTATGCTTGTTTTTGTGGATCTATAATCCAGTGTGTGGTGAAGCAGCCCACGTTTGCACCTTGTCATCTCCTGTTTTATCTTACTGATGTGGCTGATGATATGAACAACATGCCATGCACATTATCCAAAATAGATACAATGATTTTCTTTGCCCTTCATCTATGCTTGTTATGTTGACATGGTAATCCAGTAGTGTGGTGAAGCTCCCCGCATTATGAACAATGCCAAATTATGCTATTGATATTTTGAACTTACTCTTTATTTTCTAATTTGAAATTGGATAGAATTGACAGAACAATTATCATCTTTGTTTATACACGTGCAAAACCTGTCTTCTCTCTGCTTTGTTTCAGGGTGATATGCCTGATGGCATGCACAAGTCTACTGAAGGATGTGAGACAAACCCAACATATATTACAGCAAAGAAGGCAAAACATCTTGAAGATAGCGAGACAACCCCAAAGTCTTGTCTTGATGCAGTGTTCAAGTTACTTGAGATTAAAAGTCACACAAGCTCACAGAATTCGTTGTCTGAATCAGTTCGACTTCTTCAGTCCCAAGTTCTAGCAGAACGGCATTCTGCAACTCAACTTTGACTTGAAGTCCTATCTCTAAGAAAGATTGCAGAGAACACCAATGAGAACCTCATCGCTAAACAGCTACACCTGGAAGCTATGACTGACATGCTAGGCCGGTCTCACAGCCTTGCTCAGCAGCTTGCGCAGCAGTTCCCCCACAAGGCTAACCTTTATTGAACTGTCTTGGAAGTGGTCTCGGTTCAGTATTATTTTTTACGCTGCAATGGTGCCTAGTTTTTGTAATCTGCTTCTTCGTTGCGCTTTATGATCACTGGTGGCGAACTTCGATGCCCAGTGGATGTAATATACCTTAAATCCTTTATTGTATAGTGTAGGTTTATTCTTAGTTACTATGCCATAATTTCTTTATTGTATAGAGTAGGTTTGTTCTTAATTCCTACTAGTTACTGCCATCATTTGCTATTTGAAAAAAAAATCAGATGTAGTCGACCGGACCGAAACATTCGACTCTAACGGGCCAGGTTTTTAGCGGGCCACAATTGGGCCGGCCTACGTCTTTCTTGGGCCTGAATGATTGGGGCCTTCACACATTGCGCCAGGCCCAAACTTACACCGGCCTATATTTTAGTTGGGCCTTTTGTCGACCCAACGCTTAGTTTGGCCCCGGTAGCGTTGGGCCATTAACAGGCTGAATATTGTACTGGCCTGTTACGGCCGAGATGAAACCACGGGCCTTTAGCAGGCCAAAATGCATGTTGGGCCTCAATTTTCACTAGTCGTCAACGAGCCTTCAGCAGACCGAAATGTAGACCGGGCCGTTTTGGGCCCAGTTAGCTCACGGGTCGTTACTAGGCCGAAACATATCTCGGGCCTTAGTTGGCCCACTGATATCATGGGCCTTTAAGAGGCCGAAAGCTTAGCACATGCATCAACGGGCCGAATTACGCGACAGGCCTTTAACAGGCCCAAAGTCACGTTGGGCTTAACCGTTGCCACCTTTAGCACGGGCCGTTAGTGGGCCCGATGTCCCGTCAGACCATATATGGCCCATGGGCAGCACGGGCCATTCCCAGGCCGAAAGTCACACCGGGATGAAGTGGGCCCATGTCTACATCAGGCCTCTAACAGGCTGACAGTCACTGGGCTGTAGTTGGACCCAAATATTCGGCGAACAATTAACGGGCCAGATCTGGCTTCGGGCCGCAAATGGGCCCAAATATTGGGCGAATAATTAACGGGCCAGATCTGGCTTCGGGCCGTAAATGGGCCTTTATTAAGCAGGCCATTATTGGGCTGGCCCACTATAGTACCTCATTAAGTTCTACGGGCCTTTGACTAGGCCAGCCTTTTTAACCTATATGGGCCTTTGTTGGACCCAGCCACGTGTCGACGTATCATAGGCATGTCTCCTCCAATGGACGGGCGACATCTGGCCCAGTGACGAGCTGATAGGTGTTCCCTTCGGCCAATCAGAATTTTACACGTGGAAATTTCCCATTGGTCAGGGCTGTTAACGGGTTATCGGATCCAAAATCTGACCCGATAGCTTAACGGCGTTCCGTTATGGTGGATGCCACGTGTCGATCACCCTTGACGAAAGCACTTCTGTGACGCGCGATTTATCGTCATGAAAGTGGACACTTCCATGATGATAATTTTGGTAATGTCATGGAACACTTCTATGACAGCACAGGTATGACTATCTTGAATCTGTCATAAAATCGTCATGGATGTACATGCATGACAAAAAACACGACCTACTGTGACAAACACGTATCATCACTGAAGTGTATTTTTTTGTAGTGCACCTCAAAGTTATTCTTTCTGATCGATCTATTCAAGAGTCTGTAGTAAAATAACACGAAGCTATTCTTTCCGTTCAATCCATCATAGAGTTCGTACTAGAATAACACCTTAAGACACAAATCAACCAAAACCCTAATGTCACCTAGATACTCCAATGTCACCTCAAGTATCCGTGGGTATGATTATACGATATGCATCACACAATCTCAGATTCATCTATTCAACCAACACAAAGAACTTCAAAGAGTTCCCCAAAGTTTCTACCGGAGAGTCAAGACGAAAACGTGTGCCAACCCCTATGCATAAGTTCACGAGGTCATGGAACTCGCAAGTTGGTCACCAAAACATACATCAAGTGGATCACATGATATCCCATTGTCACCACAGATAAGCACATGCAATACATACATCAAGTGTTCTCAAATCCTTAAAGACTCAATCTGATAAGATAACTTCAAAGGGAAAACTCAATCCATTACAGAGAGTAGAGGGGGAGAAACATCATAAGATCCAACTATAATAGCAAAGCTCGCGATACATCAAGATCGTGCCGAATCAAGAACACGAGAGAGAGAGAGAGAGATCAAACACATAGCTACTGGTACATACCCTCAGCCCCGAGGGTGAATTACTCCCTCCTCGTCACGGAGAGCGCCGGGATGATGAAGATGGCCACCGGAGAGGGATTCCCCCGTCTGGCAGGGTCCCGGAACGGGTCTAGATTTATTTTTGGTGGCTACAGAGGCTTGCGGCGGTGGAACTCCTGATCTAGGTTTCTTTTTGGAAGTTTGGGTATATATAAGAGGTGTTGGAGTCAGAAACAAGTCAGGGGGGTCCCCGGGGCGGCCACGAGATAGGGGGCGCACCTAGGGGGTAGGGCGCACCCCCACCCTCATGGTGGCCTCAGGACTCCTCTGGTCCATCTCCGGTACTCCGTGGGCTTCTTCTGGTCCAAAAACAATCTCCGTGAAATTTCAGGTCAATTGGACTCCGTTTGGTTTTCCTTTTCTGCAATACTCAGAAACAAGGAAAAACAGAAACTGACACTGGGCTCTAGGTTAATAGGTTAGTCCCAAAAATCATATAAAATAGCATATAAATGCATATAAAACATCCTAGATGGATAATATGATAGCATGGAACAATCAAAAATTATAGATACGTTGGAGACGTATCACACATACATCAGTATGTATGATTTCCAATAACTCTGTTGCTCACTCCATTGTTCCAGAGAACAGAGTTTTAGTCATCTTGCCCATGAGGCATGGTTCGCAAGTACCAAGTGATTCATAATCAAGTGATTCCAGAAGTCCATCAGAATGGAGTTTCTTCATGTGCTTTACACCAATATGACCCAAACGGCAGTGCCACAAATAAGTTGCACTATCATTATCAACTCTGCATCTTTTGGCTTCAATACCATGAACATGTGTATCACTACTATCAAGATTTAGCAAAAATAGACCACTCATAAAGGGTGCATGACCATAAAAGATATTACTCATATAAATAGAACAACCATTATTCTCTGATTTAAATGAATAACCATCTCGCATTAAACAAGATCCAGATATAATATTCATGCTCAACGCTGGCACCAAATAACAATTATTTAGGTCTAAAACTAAGACCGAAGGTAGATGTAGAGGTAGCGTGCCGACGGCGATCACATCGACTTTGGAACCATTTCCCACACGCATCGTCACCTCGTCCTTAGCCAATCTTCGCTTAATCCGTAGCCCCTATTTCGAGTTGCACATATTAGCAACAGAACTAGTATCAAATACCCAGGCGCTACGGCGAGCATTAGTAAGGTACACATCAATAACATGTATATCAAATATACCTTTCACTTTGCCATCCTTCTTCTCCGCCAAATACTTGGGGCAGTTCCACTTCCACTGACCAGTCCCTTTGCAGTAGAAGCACTCAGTTTCAGGCTTAGATCTAGACTTAGGTTTCTTCACTTGAGAAGCAACTGGCTTGCTGTTCTTCTTCAAGTTCCCCTTCTTCCCTTTACCCTTTTTCTTGAAACTAGTGGTCTTGTTGACCATCAACACTTGATCCTCCTTCTTGATTTCTACCTCTGCAGCCTTTAGCATTGCGAAGAGCTCGGGAATAGTCTTATCCATCCCTTGCATATTATAGTTCATCAGGAAGCTCTTGTAGCTTGGTGGCAGTGATTGAAGAACTCTGTCAATGACACTATCATCAGGAAGATTAACTCCCAGCTGAGTCAAGTGGTTGTGGTACCCAGACATTCTGAGTATATGTTCATTGACAGAACTATTCTCCTCCATTTTTTTAGCTGTAGAACTTATTGGAGACTTCATATCTCTCAATCCGTGCATTTGCTTGAAATATAAACTTCAACTCCTGGAACATTTCATATGCTCCATGATGTTCGAAACGTTGTTGAAGTCCCGGTTCTAAGCCGTAAAGCATGGCACGCTGAACTATCGAGTAGTCATTAGCTTTGCTCTGCCAGGTGTTCACAACATCTGGCGTTGCTCCTGCAGCAGGTTTGTCACCTAGCAGTGCTTCCAAGATGTAATTCTTCTGTGCAGCAATGAGGATAATCCTCAAGTTATGGACCCAGTCCGTGTAGTTGCTACCATCATCTTTCAACTTAGCTTTCTCTAGGAACGCATTAAAATTCAATGGAACAACAGCACGGGCCATCTATCTACAACAACATAGACATGCAAAATACTATCAGGTACTAAGTTCATAATAAATTAAAGTTCAATTAATTAAATTACTTAAGAACTCCCACTTAGATAGACATCTCTCTAATCATCTAAGTGGTCACGTGATCCATATCAACTAAACCATGTGTGATCATCTCGTGAGATGGAGTAGTTTTCAATGGTGAACATCACTATGTTGATCATATCTACTATATGATTCACGCTCGACCTTTCGGTCTTGGTGTTCTGAGGCCATATCTGCATATGCTAGGCTCGTCAAGTTTAACCCGAGTATTCTGCATGTGCAAAACTGGCTTGCACCCATTATATGTGAACGTAGAGCTTATCACACCCGATCATCATGTGGTGTCTCGGCACGACAAACTGTAGCAAGGGTGCATACTCAGGGAGAACACTTGTACCTCGAAATTTAGTGAGAGATCATCTTATAATAATACCGCCGAACTAAGCAAAATAAGATGCATAAAGGATAAACATGACATGCAATCAATATAAGAGATATGATATGGTCATCATCATCTTGTGCCTTTGATCTCCATCTCCAAAGCACCGTCATGATCACCATCGTCACCGGCTTGAAACCTTGATCTCCATGGAAGCATCATTGTCATGTCGCCAACTATTGCTTCTACGACTATCGCCGCTCAGTGATAAAGTAAAGCAATTACATGGCGATTGCATTTCATACAAAAAAGCGACAACCATATGGCTCCTGCCAATTGCCCATAACTCTGTTACAAAACATGATCATCTCATACAATAAAATTTAGCATCATGTCTTGACCATATCACATCACAACATGCCCTGCAAAAACAAGTTAGACGTCCTCTAATTTGTTGTTGCAAGTTTTACGTGGCTGCTACGGGCTGAGCAAGAACTGTTCTTACCTACGCATCAAAAACCACAACGCGGTATAGTGATTGCTTTTTGATCTTAAGAAAGAACCCTGTTCATTGAATCCAATTCAACTAAAGTTGGAGAAACTGACACCCACCAGCCACCTGTGAGCGAAGCACATCGGTAGAACCAGTCTCGCGTAAGCGTACGCGTAATGTCGGTCTGGGCCGCTTCATCCAACAATACCGCTGAATCAAGAATCAACTAGTGACGGCAAGCAATATGTATATACCCACGCCCACAACTCCTTTGTGTTCTACTGATGCATATAACATCTACGCATAGACCTGGCTCGGATGCCATTGTTGGGGAACACAGTAATTTCAAAAAATTCCTACGCACACGCAAGATCTATCATGGTCATGGATAGCAACGAGAGGGAAAAGTGTTGTCCACGTACCCTCGTAGACCATAAGCAGAAGCATTATGACAACGCGATTGATGTAGTCGTACGTCTTCACGATCCGACCGATCCTAGTACCGAAAGCACGACACCTCCGCGATCTGCACACGTTCAGCTCGGTGACGTCCCACGAACTCTCGATCCAGCTCAGTGTCGAGGGAGAGCTTCATCAGCACGACGGCGTGATGACGGTGATGATGAAGCTACCGGCGCAGGGCTTCGCCTAAGCACTATGATGATATGACCGAGGTGGATTATGGTGGAGGGGGCACCGCACACGGCTAAGCCAATGATCAACTTGTGTGTCCTGGGGTGCCCCCCTGCCCCCGTATATAAAGGAGCAAGGGGGGAGTCCGGTCGGCCCTTGGGGCACGCCAGGAGAGGAGTCCTCCTCCTTGAAGGAGTAGGACTCCCCTTTTCCTAGTCCTACTAGGAGGAGGAAAGGAAGGAGGAGAGGGAGAAGGAAAGGGGGGCGCCGCCCCCCTTCCCTGGTCCAATTCGGACCAGAGGGGGAAGGGGCGCGCGGCCTGCCCTGGCCGGCCCTCTCTCTCTCTCTCCCTCTCCACTAAGGCCCATGTGTCCCATTAGTTCTCCGGGGGGGTCCGGTAACCCTCCGACACTCCGGTTTTCTCCGAAATCACCCAGAACACTTCCGTGTCCGAACATAGCTGTCCAATATATCAATCTTTATGTCTCGACCATTTTGAGACTCCTCGTCATGTCTGTGATCATATCAGGGACTCTGGACTACCTTCGGTACATCAAAACACATAAACTCATAATACCGATCATCACCCCACGTTAAGCGTGCGGACCCTACGGGTTCGAGAACTATGTAGACATGACCAAGACTCATCTCCGGTCAATAACCAATTGCAGAACCTGGATGCTCATATTGGTTCCTACATATTCTACGAAGATCTTCATCGGTCAAACCACACAACAACATACGTTGTTCCCTTTGTCATCAGTATGTTACTTGCCCGAGATTCGATTGTCGGTATCTCAATACCTAGTTCAATCTCTTTACATGCAAGTCTCTTTACTCGTTCCATAATGCATCATCCCGCAACTAACTCATTAGTCACATTGCTTGCAAGGATTATAATGATGTGCATTACCGAGAGGGCCCAAAGATACTTCTCCGATACACGGAGTGACAAATCCTAATCTCGATATATGCCAACTCAACAAACATCATCAGAGAAACCTGTAGAGCATCTTTATAGTCACCCAGTTACGTTGTGATGTTTGATAGCACACTAAGTGTTCCTCTAGTATTCGGGAGTTGCATAATCTCATAGTCATAGGAACATGTATAAGTTATGGAGAACGCAATAGCAACAAACTAAACGATCATCGTGCTAAGCTAAAGGATGGGTCAAGTCAATCACATCATTCTCTAATGATGTGATCCCGTTAATCAAATAACAACTCATGTCTATGGTTAGGAAACATAACCATCATTGATTCAACGAGCTAGTCAAGTAGAGGCATACTAGTGACACTCTGTTTGTCTATGTATTCACACATGTACTAAGTTTCTGGTTAATACAATTCTAGCATGAATAATAAACATTTATCATGATATAAGGAAATATAAATAACAACTTTATTATTGCCTCTAGGGCATATTTCCTTCAATGCCAATCATCTCAGTTAAAATAGGAGATCACTGTTATCATGGTTTATGTGACATAGGTGCTAGTGTGAGTGCTATTCTTACACCTTATATCAAGAAATTATGAATGAGATAGCACCCGCGGAGATAGAAGACCTAGATGTTACTATTAAACTTGCTAATAGAGATACTATATCACCAATTGGGATTGTTAGAGATGTTGAAGTCTTGTGTGGAAAAATAAAATCCCCTACTGATTTTCTTGTTCTTGGTTCCCCACAAGATGACTTTTGTCCCATTATCTTTGGTAGACCTTTCTTGAACACCGTAATGCTAAAATAAACTATGAGAAACTAACTGTCAGTGTTAGTTTTGGTGATGAGTCTCATGAGTTTAATTTTTCCAAGTTTCGTAGAAAGCTTCATGAAAAAGAATTGCTTAGTGAGGATGAAATAATTGTTATTGTTTATATTGTTGTACCACCTACTGATCCTTTAGAACAATATTTGCTAGACCATGAAAATGATTTACATATGCATGAAAGAAATGGAATAGATAAGATTTTCTTTGAACAACATCCTCTTCTTAAACACAATTTGCCTATTGAAACTCAAGGAGGTCCTCCTCCACCTAAAGGTGATCCTGTTTTTGAATTAAAACAATTGCCAGACACTTTGAAATATGCTTATCTTGATGAAAAGAAGATATATCATGTTATTATCAGTGCTAACCTTTCAGAACATGAAGAAGCAAAATCATTGGAAGTTCTAAGGAAGCACCGAGCTGCTATTGGATATACTCTTGATGATTTAAAGGGCATTAGTCCCACTCTATGTCAGCACAAAATTAATATGGAACCTGATGCTAAACCCGTTGTTGATCACCAACGTCAGTTAAATCCAAAAATGAAGGAAGTGGTAAGAACGGAAATCTTAAAACTTCTAGAAGCAGGTATAATCTATCCTATAGCTGATAGTAGATGGGTAAGTCTTGTTCATTGTGTCCCTAAGAAAGGAGGTATAACTGTTGGTCCTAATGATAAGAATGAACTTATTCCACAAAGAATTGTTAGAAGCTATAGAATGGTAATTGATTTTAGAAAATTAAACAAAGCAACTAGAAAAGAGCATTACCCTCTGCCTTGTATTGATCAAATGCTTGAAAAACTGTCTAAGCACACACATTTTTGCTTCCTTGATGGATATTCTATTTTTCTACAAATACCTATTTCTCAACCTGATTAAGAAAAGACCACTTTTACTTGTCCCTTTCGAACCTATGCTTATAGACGTATGCCTTTTGGTTTATGTAATGCACCTGCTACCTTTCAAAGATGTATGACTGCTGTATTATCTGACTTTTGTGAAAAGATTGTTGAGGTTTTCATGGATGACTTCTCTGTTTATGGGAAGTCTTTTGATGATTGTTTATGCAATCTTGACCGAGTTTTGCAGAGATGTGAACAAACAAATCTTGTCTTGAATTGGGGGAAGTTCCACTTTATGGTTAATGAAGGCATTGTCTTGGGTCATAAAATTTCTGAAAGAGCTATTAAAGTGGACAAAGCCAAGGTTGATGCAATTGAGAAAATTCCATGTCCTAAAGATATAAAAGGTATTCGTAGTTTCTTAGGTCATGCTGGTTTCTATAGGAGATTTATCAAAGATTTTTCTAAAATTTCTAGGCCTCTTAAGAATCTTTTGCAAAGGGATATTCCTTTTGTTTTTCATGATGATTGTTTAGAAGCCTTTGAAACACTCAATAAAGCCTTAATTTCTGCACCTATTATTCAACCACCTGATTGGAACTTGCCTTTTTAAATTATGTGTGATGCTAGTGATTATGCTGTTGGTGCTGTTCTAGGACAAAGAGTTGATAAGAAACTGAATGTTATTCATTATGCTAGTAAAACTCTAGACAGTGCTCAACAAAACTATGCTACTACTGAAAAAGAATTCTTAGCAATGGTGTTTGATTGTGATAAATTTAGACCTTATATTATAGATTCCAAAGCAATTGTTCACACTGATAACCCACAAGTATAGGGGGTCGCAAAAGTTTTCGATAAGTAAGAGTGTCGAACCCAAGGAGGAGCCAAAGGCAGAACAAATATTCCCTCAAGTTCTATCTACCACCGATACAACTCTACGCACGCTTGACGTTCGCTTTACCTAGAACAAGTATGAAACTAGAAGTACTTTGTAGGTGTTGTTGGATAGGTTTGCAAGAATATAAAGAGCGCGTAAATAAAAGCTAGGGGCTTTTTAGATAAAGACACAACTAAATTAGTTTTAGTAAAGAGCTTCTTGTTATGAGAAAGTTATTTGTCCCTAGGCAATCGATAACTAGATCGGTAATCATTATTGCAATTTTATTTGTGGGAGAGGCATAAGCTAACATACTTTCTCTACTTGGATCATATGCACTTATGATTGGAACTCTAGAAAGCATCCGCGACTACTAAAGATCATTAAGGTAAAACCCAACCATAGCATTAAAGTATCAAGTTCTCTTTATCCCATACGCAAACAACCTACTTACTCGGGTCTGTGCTTCTGTTCACTCACGCCACCCACCATAAGCAAATCATGAGCATATTGCAAACCCTACAGCAGGGATCCCTCATGCTTGCGCAATACGGAGAGCACCATAGGACAGCACCAATAATAAAACATGCAACTCAAACCAATGTTGATCATCAAATAGCCCATAGGACAAAACAGATCTACTCAAACATCATAGGATAGCCATACATCATGGGAAAATAATATATAGCATTGAGCACCATGTTTAAATAGAGATTACAGTGGGTAAGAGAGAGGTTACACCGCTGCATAGAGGGGGGAAGAGTTGGTGATGATGGCGGTGAAGTTGTTGGTGAAGATTGCGGTGACGATGATGGCCACGGCGGCGTTCCGGCGCCACTGGAAGAGAAGGGGAGAGGGGGCCCTTCGTCTTCTTCTTCCTTGACCTCCTCCCTGGATGGGAGAAGGGTTTCCCCTCTGGTCCTTGGCCTCCATGGCGTGGGAGGGGCGAGAGCCCCTCCGAGATTGGATCTGTCTCTCTGTTTCTGCATTCCCAGATTCTACCCTTTCATCGTTTCTTATATTCTCGGAGATCCGTGACTCCGATTGGGCTAAAATTGTAACACGATATCTATCCGGATATTAGCTTTCTTGCGGCGAAAGAAGGGCATCAACCGCCTTACGAGGTGGCCATGAGGGTCAGGGGCACGCCCCCTGCCTCGTGGGCCGCTCGAGCATCATCTTGCGTTGCTTTCACTTCCCAAAACTCACATATATTCCAAAAAAATCTTCTTCCGTTTTTATCCCATTTGGACTCCATTTGATATGGATTTTCTGTGAAACAAAAAACATGCAACAAACAGGAACTGGCACTGGGCATTGGATCAATATGTTAGTCCCAAAAATAGTATAAAAAGTTGCCAAAAGTATATGAAAGTTGTAGAATATTGGCATGGAACAATAAAAAATTATAGATATGATGGAGACGTATCAGCATCCCCAAGCTTAATTCCTGCTCGTCCTCGAGTAGGTAAATAATAAAAAAGATAATTTTTGATGTGGAATGCTACCTAGCATAATCTTGATCACATATCTAATCATGGCATGAATATTAAGATATGAGTGATTCAAAGCAATAGTCTATCATTTGACATAAAAACAATAATACTTCAAGCCTACTGAGGGAGTCCTGGATTAGGGGGTGTCCGGATGGCCGGACTATACCTTCAGCCGGACTCCTGGGCTATGAAGATACGAGATTGAAGACTTTGTCCCGTGTCCAGAAGGGACTTTCCTTGGCATGGAAGGCAAGCTTGGCGATACGGATATGTAGATCTCCTACTATTGTAACCGACTTTGTGTAACCCTAACCCTCTCCGGTGCCTATATAAACCGGAGGGTTTTAGTCCGTAGGACAACATACACAACAACAATCATACCATAGGCTAGCTTCTAGGGTTTAGCCTCTTCGATCTTGTGGTAGATCTACTCTTGTACTACCCATATCATCAATATTAATCAAGAAGGACGTAGGGTTTTACCTCCATCGAGAGGGCCCGAACCTGGGTAAAACTTCGTGTCCCTTGCCTCCTGTTACCATCCGGCCTAGACGCACAGTTCGGGACCCCCTACCCGAGATCCGCCGGTTTTGACACCGACATTGGTGCTTTCATTGAGAGTTCCTCTGTGTCGTCGCCGTCAGGCTTGATGGCTCCTATGATCATCAATGGCGATGCAGTCCAGGGTGAGACCTTCCTCCCCGGATAGATCTTCGTCTTCGGCGGCTTCGCACTGCGGGCCAATTCACTTGACCATCTAGAGAAGATCGAAAGCTATGCCCCTGGCCGTCAGGTCAGATTTGGAAGCTTAAACTACACGGCTGACATCCGTGGGGACTTGATCTTCGACGGATTCGAGCCACTTCCGAGCGCACCGCACTGTCACGACGAGCATGATCTAGCTCTGCTGCCGAACAGTGCCCTGGAGGCCGCACCCGCATCGGCTTCGACCCTTAATTCGGAGCCAACTGCGCCGATCGAGGATGGGTGGATGGACGCCGCCACGGGGGCTGCGATCCTAACGGCGATCGAGCCGAACACCAGCCCTGCACTCCGCGAGACTCGTGATTCCAAGGAGCCGGACTCCTCTCCGGACTCTGAACCATTCGCGCCTCTGCCGATCGAATCCGATTGGGCGCCGATCATGGAGTTTACTGCCACGGACATCTTTCAGCACTCGCCCTTTGGCGATATTATGAAATCACTAAAGTCTCTCTCTTTATCAGGAGAGCCCTGGCCGGACTACGGTCAGCGAGATTGGTATACGGACGATGAAGAAATTCAAAGCCCACCCACCACCCACTTTGTAGCCACTATCGATGATTTAACCGACATGCTCGACTTCGACTCCGAAGACATCGACGGTATGGACGCCGATGAAGGAGACGATGAAGAACCAGCGCCTATTGGGCCCTGGAAGGCCACCTCGTCATATGACGTATACATGGTGGACGCACCAAAAGATGACGACGAGGAGCGGAAGGACGCACCGAAGGCTTGTTCCCTCGAAAAGCAGTCAAAGCGGCGACGCAAGCGCCGCCCCAAATCCCGCCTCGACAGAAATAGAGATCACACAGACCCAGCGCTGGAGCAGGGCAAACCACTGCCGGACAACGGCAATCCGAATAATCAAACCGAACAAACAAATTCTATCAAGGATAATGGTCCGGATGACATAACGCCGGACAGGCACCCGGAGCAGCAGACTGCCCGTAAAAGGCTTGTTGCCACCGCGAGGAGTCTGAAAAAGCAGAAGCAAAGGCTCAAGGCTGTGCAAGACACACTCCACATCAGATGGAGTAAAATACTCAACACAGCAGCAATGTACGGCAACAATCGCCCCTCCAAGAGCTACCCAAAGCGGAAGCTACTACCTGAATTCGATGAGGAGGCTTCAGACCCCCCACAACCAAATATCAAAGCACCCACCTGGTCGGATAGACGACCCCTCTATCAACACAGAGCGGCATATAAAGCCACTCACAATACAACACGCGACCCGTGCGAGGGCTCGCACCCAAAGGACGGTGCAACAAGATCCATCTATGGACCACGCAAGCGCGCTCCAGCATACAATGCAACACAACAAACATCCGAAAAACGTGGTACACCTAGCTATAGGGGTGCCGCACACCCCCTATGTTTCACCGATGAGGTGCTGGACCATGAATTTTCAGAGGGATTCAAGCCCGTAAAATAGAGGCATACGACGGAACAACATACCCTGGGGTCTGGATTGAGGACTATATCCTTCATATCCATATGGCTCGAGGAGATGATCTCCACGCCATCAAGTACTTACCCCTCAAGCTCAAAGGGCCAGCTCGTCACTGGTTCAAAGGCCTCCCCAAAAGCTCCATTGGAAGTTGGGAAGAGCTCGAAGACGCCTTTCGGGCAAATTTTCAAGGGACTTATGTCCGACCTCCAGACGCGAAAGATTTGAGTCATATAACTCAACAGCCCGGAGAGTCAGCACGAAAGCTTTGGAACAGGTTTCTTACTAAAAAGAACCAGATTGTCGACTGTCCGGACATCGAAGCCTTGGCAGCTTTGAAGCATAGCGTCCGCGACGAATGGCTCACCAGACACCTCGGCCAAAATAAGCCGAGAATGATGGCCGCATTAACAAACCTCATGACCCGCTTTTGCGCGGGTGAGGACATCTGGCTAGCCAAATGCAGCACCAGTGGCCCCAGTACATCTGAAGTTAGAGATGGAAACGGTAAATCACGGCGCAACAACAATAACAAACGCCGGAATAAAGAAGACAGCACGAAGGGCACGACAGTAAATGCCGGATTCAAAAGCTCTCGACCAGGTCAAAAGACGCCCCCTAAAGGCACCAGGGATGAACTGTCCAGCCTCAACAAAATTCTGGACCAAGTATGTCAGATCCATAGTACCCCTGGTAAACCTACTAATCATACCCACAGAGAATGTTGGGTCTTCAAGCAGTTCGGCAAGCTCAACGCCGTACATAAGGGGGAGGATACACCAAGTGAAGACGAGGACGAGCCTCCCAAGCAAGACACGGCGGAACAAAAGAAATTTCCACCAGAAGTCAAAACAGTAAATGTGTTACACGTGATCAAGGGAAAAAACAACACGACACTCCCAGGAAAATATACCCAAGTGCCTGTCACCGCAAAGTCCTGCCACTGGTCGTCTCAACCGATCACTTTCGACCATCGCGATTACTCAGCAAGTATCCGACACGCAGGATGGGCTGCCCTGGTATTAGACCCAGTAATTGGCGGATATCACTTCACACGAGTCTTGATGGACGGCGGCAGCAGCCTAAACTTAATATATCAAGATACAATCCGCGGGATGGGGTTAGACCCAACACAAATTCGCCATAGCAATACTACCTTTAAAGGAGTAACGCCAGGCATAGGGGCTCGTTGTACGGGCTCCCTCCTACTACAGGTTATATTCGGCTCCCCCGATAACTTCCGTCGCGAGCATTTAACCTTCCACATCGCTCCGTTTCAAAGTGGCTATCAAGCACTGCTCGGACGTCAAGCTTTCGCTCGCTTTAATGCAATACCACACTACGACTCCCTCACACTCAAGATGCCCGGTCCACGTGGCATCATTTCAGTGAACGGGAATATCAAGCGATCTCTGCGCACCGAAGAGAGTGCGGCTGCCTTGGCAGCCGCACACTAAAGGCGCCGGGTGTCGTGGTTCTAAGTCTGACAGTAGTGTAGGGGGTAAGTATGGAGAGGCAAGATCTTAGCTATGGAGAAGTTGTAAGCACGCAAGGTTTACGAGTTCAGGCCCTTCTCAGAGGAAGTAATAGCCCTACGTCTCAGAGCCCGGAGGCGGTCGACTGGATTATGCGTGTATGAATTACAAGGGTGTGAATCCCATGTCTCGGAGGAGGGGGTGGCTTATATAGAGTGCGCCAGGACCCCAGCCAGCCCATGTTACAAAGGGTTCAATGTACATTAAGGCAGGGCATTACTGGTAACGCTAGTAATAAAGTGCTATGATGACCATAAAAGCTACTTAATAACCGACCGTTAGCATGCGGAGTGCCTTTAGGTCTCTGACTGTCGAGTGGCTTGGTCTTGGTCGAGTGGTTGCTTCTTGGTTGAGTATCTTCGAGTCTGTCGAGTGGAACACCTCCAAGTCGATTGAAAGATGATTTCTTCTGGAGATGTCCTTGGGTAGGTCAGTTTGGACAGGTCCATGCCCCTACCCTAGGTACATAACTTCATCATTAGCCCCCGAATGGATCGACGTTTGAGTGGGAAAGGGATTGAGCACTTCTCCGACTCATTTTTCATGCCGTGAGCATTTCTTGTTTCGGATCAATGAACCTGAGCAATGGCAGCAACTTCCTTTCCAGTCGCCTTGATCCATTCTTAGGTTTTTGTCGAGTGAGTTTCTTTACTTGTAAGGCTCCGAGTGATGGTGCAGAGGAGATCTTTGGTCTGACAAGTTTTTCCGCTGCCCGCAGATTTCGTGGGATCCGAATTTTGGGAAGCGCGCAGGACAGGGGAGGCCGCAGTAATCGGATGGGATAGAGCGGAGCCGCCTCGATCCCCGCTCTACCTTTTTCGCCACGTATCGCGTGCGCGATTGTTACGGGATTTGACAGAACCGTCCAGGCCTACCCGTCAGCCACTCGGAAGCGGCCTCATATAAGGCGTTGGATCGGGGTCTCCCGAATAGTGCGTCCCCATTATCTCTTCTCCTCTTCACGCTCCTCCGCTGCGCTCGCTCTCGCCCTCGCGCCATCGTTCCGTACGCGTCTCGCCGGCGACGATGGGGAAGGAGAAGACGGCGGCTCTGGAGCGGGCAAAGAAGGCGACGACGAGGTCGAAGGGGAAGGCGACCAGCCAGGGCGGATCCTCCTCGCGAACCGGCCTGCCGAAGGGCTGGATCCAGGGCGACTGGATCCACTCGAAGCTCACCCAAGAAGACCTCGATGACCTGGCCGAAGGAGGGCTGATCCCCTATGACTCGGCGCGGCTTCCGGGGAAGGAATCCGAGCCACAACCCCGGGAGGGTGAGCGCGTTCTTCTTGCCACCCACGTCGACCGTGGATTTTCCTTGCCTCCTCACCCTTTCTTTCGAGGATTTCTGAACTTCTTTGGGGCACAACTCCACCATTTTACTCCAAACACAATCGTTTATCTCGCCGCTTTCATTTCTTTGTGTGAGAATTTCCTGGGTTGCCGGCCTCACTGGGGTCTTTTCAAGCATATTTTCACTTGTCGCTCCCAAACAGTGAAAAAGGCTAATCCGAGTGACGAGAGGACTCAAGTGATCCAGATGTGTGGGGGTCTTGGTATCCAGATGAGAGGGAAAAGTTCTTTTCGGCCATGATTCTTCCTGAGTCAGTCCGCGGATGGCAGTCGACCTGGTTTTACTGTAAAGACCAGTCGATGCCAGGGCAGTCGACTGGCCTCCCTCTCTTTACCATGGAACGAGTGAGGAAACCATCCCCTTTGAAGGTGCTCCTGGAGGAGAAAGCGCAGGTGAGGGTGCTAGTCGAGCGAGTGGTCCAGCTTATCCGTGACGGGGTTACCGGTATGGATCTCTTGGAGGTATTCCTTCAGCGGCGCATCCAGCCTCTTCAAGCCCGAGACCACCCGATGTGGATGTATTCGGGTCTTGAAGACTCCACTCGGATTCACCCGGAGGAGGTCGATGACAAAACACTGGAGAAGTGGTTGTCGGGCATGACCGGAAACAAGGACAACCCCAGGGGAGCCAGGAGAGTTCCTCCATTTGACTAGTCTCATGTACTAGAGAAGGTCCGATTCTGAGTTTTTGTTTTGTAATCTAAATCCACTCGCGCGGCTGCCTATGCTGAGTCGACTGACTTTGTTCTCCCTGCTTTCTTTCAGGCCATTATTGAAATGTATTCAATGCCCAACGGAGAACAGGAGCAGGACCCGGAAGGAGAGGCGAGTGGCGGCGACAGTGGCGAGTGGGAGTCTGATGGTGGAGGGGACGAAGAAAGCGACGACCCGAGTGACGAAGAAGAAGTCGAGTCGCCTCCTCGCAGGGAGAGGCGGTCCAAACTTGACCAAGAACGGCCAAGCGCTCGTGAAAAGGCGATTGCTCAAGCTGGTCAGTCTTCAAAGCGTCCTCGGACCTCTTCGCCAACTCTGACTGAGAAAGCGCCAAAGAATCCCAAAGTCGCAGAGCCGAAGCTTCGGAAGGCTTTGCCGAAGATTAAGATTGACATCCCCGTCGCTTCTGCGTGAGTTCTCTTTTTATCTTCACTCGACGCCCTGTGCTGCTTGTTTTTCTCGTTTTAACCGGACGGACTTGGGAACTAGCAGCGCTGCTACTTCCAGGACCTTAGCTTACAGGGACGATGATGAGGTGATGGAGGATGCGGTCACTTCTAATCTGGGTATGATTTCTGCCATTTTGTCTTTATTTTGGTCGATTCAACTGCAATGTGTACCATTGGGTGATGCAATTTTGTCGATTGAACTTTGAACAGCCCCTAACGTTATTGACCTCCCTGATGATGATGATGAAGAGCCCGAGAGGCCTTTAACAAGGAGAAATAGGAAGGTTCCTTCAAGCGAGGTGCCACAATCGACACCGAGGACGGAGCCAGTCGTTCAGGACGCTGGTGATGCCAATCGGGGTTCTGTTACCTTCGCCGTGCCCTTGTCGAGTGCCTTGCCTTCTTCGTCGACTGCTTAGGTCCCTGTCGACCCGTCTTCGGTTTTTGCGACCCATCACGTCCCAGAGGACGAAGTGAATGCTGCCAAGGAAGCCATCCACCAGGCGGGCATTATGATGGAGCAGATGAAGACGGTGCGGGACGCCAGCCAGGCCACCTACGATGCTAGCTCGGCTCTCCAGAGCAACGTTCAGGTTATTGGTCGCTGCTTGTTCTGTTAGGATATGCTACCTGCAGACTCTTTCTTAAAATCTTTGCATCTGTATCTGTACACCCACTGGGTGCGTCGATTGAATTTTTGAACTAGTGGGGGCACGCTGAGTGCACCCACTGGGTGTAGTCCCCGAGACTACGGTGGACTGCTGGCAGTTGACTGTAGTCTTTGTAGTTTGTCTCTTCCACTCGGTCTGGTCGAGTGGGATCAGAACCGGTGGGGGCACGCAAAGTGCACCCACTGGGTGTAGTCCTCGAGACCACGGTCGACTGCTGGCAGTCGACTGTGGTCTGAGTTCTATTTTCTCTCCCTTTTTTTACTCCCTACACTCTACTCCGATGGGCCGGTCGAGTGGGATCAGAACTGGTGGGGGCACGCAAAGTGCACCCACTAGGTGTAGTCCCCGAGACTATGGTGGACTGCGGGCAGTCGACCGTAGTCTTAGTACTTATTGTCCTTGTCGTTTTTCGCTGTAAAATAACTTCTCCTCTTTGATTTCAGAAATCTTGTGATCTTGGAGCTCGCTTTGCTGACTTGGAGAGACAGCAGATCCAACTGAACCTTGACTTGGAGCTGGCCAAGACAAAACTGCAAAAAGTCAAGGACGGCGCCACTGGTAAGACGAGTTTGTCGACTGGTCTGTCTTAGGCTTGAGTACCCTTCTGCTCTTTCTGAACCAAGCATTGTTTCTTTGCAGAAAAACTGAGAGAAGCTCTGACGAAGAAGGATCAGGATTTGGCTGCTGCTCGCAAGGAAGCTGACGACATAACTGCTCTGGCTGAACAGAAGCTGGCTTCGGTCGACCAGTTGGAAGAAGAGAATACCAGGCTGAAATCTGCTCTGAACAAAGCCAACAAGGAGTGCTCACGCTGGAAGAAGGAGAACCTCAACCTGGGCGAGAAGATGGAAGGCATCGCTCGCAGGAGGGACGATCTGGAGAGCTATCTAAGGAGCCTTGCCAAGAAGTTGTTCATCAAGATTGAAGGTGCACATTTTGTTCCGACTGATTTTTTTTGTGTCGACTCGGTGTATGTAAATTAAATTATTCTTGGATCGTGATGCAGAATTTTGCCAGAACTTCGAGCAGGAGACTGGGCGGATCGAACCTGGTTTGGATCGAATCAATTCTCCCGTGAAAGATGAAACTGCCATGAATCTGCTCCGACTGGAATCCTGCATCGACGGTGTCGTGGACTACTTGGCTCGACTGAAGGTCGCCATGTCACGGATCGACCCGGCACTTTGGCCAGAGGCCACGCTCCGAAATGATCTTGAGTCCCTGATGACTTGTCTTAACGAAATCCCTGACCGAGTGCAGGAGTGGAAGAAGTCTTCTGCTCGGTGTGGTGCTGATGTGGCTCTGTCTTTGGTTCGTGTCCACTGCAAGGAGGTGCAACAAGACAAATTGGCAGCAATCAAGGTCGCCAACACCCAGAAGCATGACTTCCGAACTTTTATGGAGACTTTCATCGCTGCAGCCACTCGGATCGCTGATGGTGTCGACCTGGATGAGTTCGTCGAGCCTGCCAGCCCTCCTCCTGCGGAGTGAACAAACTTTTATGCCTCACCTTAAATTTGCCTCAGAATGCCGAGTGGTTTTTGTAACCGTTAAACTCTTTTGGGCTGAATGCCTGAGCACTTTGATCTGTGGTCCGGAACCTTTAGGATTTATCTGAACTTGGTTTATCGTTGAATCTTTATGAATCCCCCGTCGAGTGGAAATAGTTCTTCATTTGAGACATCTTTTTTGTATTTGTGGCGCAGCTCCGAAGGAGAAGGTAGCAGTCGACCTGTACCTCGTCATCCTTGCGGATCGGCGATGGAGCACTCGTTGTATTTGTGGTGAAACTCCCCAAGGAGGAGGTGGCAATCGACCTTGTTACTGCGGAGCAGGATGGAGTGCATGTTGTATTTGTGGCGAAGCTCCCCAAGGAGGAGGTGGTCGTCGACCTACACCTTGTTACTGCAGAGCAAGATGGAGTGCATGTTGTATTTGCGGCAACGCTCCCCAAGGAGGAGGTGGCAGTCGACCTGCACCTCATTACTGCAGAGTGGGATGTGTTTTGTACTTAGGCGAGTGCTTGACTACAGCTAAGTCCTCAAGTGAGAGAACTTAGGCAAGTACTGGACTGCAGCTAAGCCCCCGAATGGGAGGACTACTCTCCACTCGGTAGGATTTTTTCAAACTTAGGCGAGTGCCTGACTGCAGCTAAGTCCTCAAGTGAGAGAACTTAGGCGAGTACTGTACTGCAACTAAGCCCCCGAGTGGGAGGGCTGCTCTCCACTCGGTAGGATTTTTTCAAACTTAGGCGAGTGCCTGACTGCAGCTAAGTCC
>NC_057800.1:468691105-468724226 GCF_018294505.1 Triticum aestivum
AGTGCCGGACTGCAGCTAAGTCCCCAAGAGAGAGAACTTAGGCGAGTACTGGACTGCAGCTAAGCCTCCGAGTGGGAGGATTGCTCTCCACTCGGTAGGATTTTGTCATACTTAGGCGAGTGCCAGACTGCACCTAAGTCTCTAAGTGAGAGAACTTAGGCAAGTACTGGACTGTAGCTAAGCCCCCGAGTGGGAGGATTGCTCTCCACTCGGTAGGATTTTTTCAAACTTAGGCGAGTGCTCGACTGCAGCTAAGTCTCTAAGTGAGAGAACTTAGGCGAGTACTGGACTGCAGCTAAGCCCCCGAGTGGGAGGGTTGCTCTCCACTCGGTAGGATTTTTTAAATACTTAGGCGAAATGGATTCGCAGCTAAGCCCCCGAGTGGGAGGCTGGCTCGCCACTCGGTAGGAAATTATTTTTAAAAACTTAGGCGAAGCGGATTCGCAGCTAAGCCACCCACTGGGGGATTTCTCACGCAAACAAAAACAATAATAATCACTGGGAAAATTATAATGCTCTTGTCTTTGATAAATAAACTACAGGAGTTTTTTCTTATTACATCTCATCCGAGTGAGAATTCAAGTATAAAAGGGGCGGAGGAGCTCCGCATTCCAGGCTCACGGCTCATCAATCTGGCGATCGACATTGTAGAGGTGGTATGCTCCATTGTGGAGGACTCTGGTGACTATGAAGGGGCCTTCCCAAGTAGGAGCGAGTTTGTGTGGTTTCTGCTAATCCACTCGGAGGACAAAGTCTCCTTCTTGGAAGGCTCGACTCTTCATGTTTCTGGCATGGAATCAACGCAAGTCTTGCTGATAGATGGTCGATCGGATCATGGCCATTTCTCTTTCTTCTTCCAAGAGGTCGACTGCGTCCTGCCGGGCTTGTTCTGCTTCATCTTCAGAGTAGAGCTCGACTCGGGGAGCGTTGTGAAGCAGGTCACTCGGCAAGACTGCCTCGGCTCCGTAGACCAGAAAGAATGGGGTTCTTCCGGTCGACCGGTTCCGGGTTGTCCTCAATCCCCAAAGGACTGATGGAAGCTCGTCGACCCATGCACCTGCTGCGTGCTTGAGATCGCGCATCAATCGGGGTTTCAGTCCTTTGAGAATTAGGCCGTTTGCCCTTTCTGCTTGCCCATTCGACTGGGGGTGAGTGACCAAAGCATAGTCGACCCAAGTGCCCTGAGAGGCGCAAAAGGCCCTGAATTTGTCGGAATCGAAGTTTGACCCATTGTCAGTGATGATGCTATGCGGAACTCCATATCTAAATATCAACTCTCTGATGAAACTGATAGCAGTGCAAGCATCAAGATTCTTGATAGGCTTGGCTTCAATCCATTTGGTGAACTTGTCGACTGCTACCAGCACATGAGTGAAGCTGCTCCTGCTCCCAAACAGCGAAGGGCCAGACGAGTGCAATGGTATTCAGGGCTGACGCGGGCTTGTGCGACATATTGGAGTAATACTGACATCCTTCACATTTGTCGACTATCTCTTTTGCCATCTCATTGGCTCTTGGCCAGTAGAATCCCGCTCGGTATGCTTTAGCCACAATGGTCCGAGAGGACGCATGATGACCGCAGGTCCCCGAGTGGATATCATCAAGGATCATCTGACCTTCTTCTGGTGTAATACACTTCTGGCTGACCCCAGTCGCGCTTTCTCTATATAACTGTCCCTTTAAGACTGTAAAGGCCTTGGATCAACGGACGATCTATCGAGCCTCTTCTTCGTCCTCTGGGAGTTCTTTCCTTAGGATGTACGCGATGTACGGTACTGTCCAGACGGGAGTGATGACCAAGACTTCCATGATCAGGTCGACCAGAGCTGGAACTTCAACTTCAGTCGGATCCGTGGCACTTTTTGGCTGCGGGGCCTCTTCAGTGAAGGGATCCTCCTGAACTGATGGTGTGTGGATGTGTTCCAAAAACACATTGCTGGGAATGGCTTCTCTTTTGGAACCTATTTTTGCCAGATCATCAGCTGCTTGATTTTTCAGTCGGGGTATGTGATGAAGCTCTAACCCCTCGAATTTCTTCTCCGGCTTTCTCACTGCATTGCAATAACCAGTCATGGCTGGACTTCTGACGTCTTATTCCTTCATCACCTGATTAACCACCAAATCTGAGTCGCCATAGACCATGAGGCGACGGACACCGAGTGAAATGGCCATGCGCAACCCATATAAAAGTGCTTCGTATTCTGCCTCATTATTGGAGGAATCAAAGTGGATTTGAAGAACATATCTGAGTTTATTTCCTCGGGGGGATACCAACACCACTCCGGCACCAGAACCATTCAGCATCTTGGAACCGTCGAAGAACATTGTCCAATGCTCCGAGTGAACCTGAGTCGGCAGTTGCTGTTCAATCCACTCGGCGACGAAATCTGCAATTGCCTGGGACTTGATAGCTTTCTTTGCCTCAAACTTGATATCTAGAGGAAGGAGTTCAATCATCCATTTTGCCACTCGACCGGTTGCATCCCTGTTATGCAGGATCTCTGACAATGGAGCGTCGTTGACGACTGTAATGGAATGATCAGAGAAGTAGTGAGCAACTTTCTTTATGGTCATATAAATCCCATATACATGCTTCTGATAATGAGGATATCTTTGCTTCGATGGGGTCAAGACTTCAGAAATATAATATACTGGGCGCTGAACTTTGAAGGTTTTTCCTTCTTCTTCCCGCTCGACCATAAGTACCATACTGACGACTTGTCCTGTGGCTGCAATGTAAAGCAGCAAAGGCTCCTTGCTGATTAGGGCAGCAAGCACCAGCTGGGTGGAGAGCAGAGCTTTGAGCTCTGCAAACGTTGCATCAGCTTCAGGAGTCCACTCGAACTTGTCGGACTTCTTCATCAATCGGTAAAGAGGCAATGCCTTTTCACCGAGACGAGATATGAATCGACTTAGGGCGGCCAAGCAACCAGTAAGCTTCTAGACGTCGTGCACTCACACAGGACTTTTCATTCGGAGTATAGTACCGACTTTTTCTGGATTGGCATCGATTCGTTGTTCGGAAATGAGAAAACCGAGTAATTTTCCGCCAGGAACTCCGAATGTGCACTTTGATGGATTAAGCTTGATATCATACCTCCTGAGGTTAGCAAAGGTTTCAGCAAGGTCAGTCAGCAGGTCGGAACCCTTCCGTGACTTGACCACAATATCATCCATGTATGCTTCCACATTCCGACTGATTTGAGTGGGCAAACACTTCTGAATCATCCTCATGAATGTGGCTCCGGCATTCTTGAGGCCGAACGGCATGGTAACATAACAGAAGCACCCGAATGGAGTGATGAAAGCTGTTTTGATCTCGTCAGGTCCATACAGACAGATCTGATGGTACTCGGAATAGGCGTCTAAGAAAGACAGTCGCTCACATCCCGCAGTCGAGTCGACTATCTGGTCGATGCGGGGGAGAGGAAAATGATCTTTTGGGCAGGCCCGATTGATATGTTTAAAGTCAATGCACATGCGAAGTGACTTGTCCTTCTTGGGGACCATAACAACGTTGGCGAGCCACTCGGAGTGGTAGATTTCTCGGATGAACTCCGCTGCTAAGAGCCGAGCCACCTCCTCGCCAATGGCCTTTCTCTTCTGGACGGTGGACCGTCGGAGATGTTCCTTGACGGGTTTTAACTTTGAGTCGACTCTTAGGCGGTGCTCAGCCAGCTCCCTGGGAACACCCGGCATGTCAGAAGGCTTCCATGCGAAAATGTCCCAGTTCTCACGGAGGAACTGGATGAGCGCTTCTTCCTATTTGGAGTCGAGTGTTGTCGAGATATGAGTTGGAGCAGCTCTGGGGTCGGTCGGGTGGATGTGAGCTGTCTTCATATCGCCAGTCGATTGAAAAGCTGATTTTGTAGCGGGCTTCTTGGCTCGCAACAAATCACTCGGGTCTGCAGTCTTCTGGTATTCCTGCAACTCCACCACTGCCATCTGAGCATCGGCGATCTTTGAACCTTTCTGAAAACATTCTTCCGCTTTCTTCCGATTGCCCGTAATAGTGATCACACCTTTGGGGCCAGGCATCTTCAATTTGAGATACACATAACATGGTCGGGCCATGAAGCGTGCATAAGCCGGCCTGCCCAAAATAGCGTGGTAGGCACTCTGGAAGTCTACAACTTCAAATGTCAACTTTTCTTTGCGGTAATTCTTGGAATCACCGAAAACCACATCAAGAGAAATCTGGCCGAGTGATTCAGCCTTCTTCCCAGGAATGACTCCATGGAAACTCATGTTGCTGGCACCGAGTCTGGACATTGGAATGCCCATCCCTTTCAACGTCTCAGCATATAATATGTTCAAACCACTGCCACCATCCATCAAGACTTTGGTCAGTCGAGTGCCTTCAACAACTGGGTCGACCACCAAAGCTTGCCTCCCAGGGGTGGCGATGTGCGTTGGGTGATCGGACCGGTCGAATGTTATGGCAGTCTGAGACCACTTCAGATAACTGGGTATTGCCAAAGCGACCATATTCACCTCTCGGTTGATAACTTTCAGTCGACTTTTGCTTTCAACATCAGCAAAAATCATCAGAGTGGAATTGACCTAAGGGTATCCGTCGTCACTATCTTCCTTGTCGTCAACTTTGTCCGACTCCTTTTCCTTATCTTTGGGCTGCTTGCCCTGGAACTGCTGGATCAAGAGTCGACACTGTCGAGTGGTATGTTTCGGGTAAATAAAATTACCCTCTTCATCTTTCTTGGTGTGGACGAGACATGGCAAATCCAACACATCATTTCCGTCCTGGTCTTTAACTTTCTTGGGGTTCCAAGGTCCTTTAGGTTTCCCTTTAAACTTTCCTTGGGTTACAGCTAAGGCTTCCCCAGGAGCAGCCGGCTCGGCTTTCCGCTTCTTTTTCCGATTGGGATTTCCTCCGGTTTCTTGGGCGACTGATTTGAGCTTGCCACTCCTGAGTCGATCCTCATCTTCACCATTAGCGTACTTGGTGGCAATCTCCATCATCCGGTTCAGAGACATATCTCCGGTCCGACCGAATTTCAAATTCAGTTCTCTGTACTTGACGCCTTCTTTGAAGGCACAGACTGCTTGGTGGTCAGGCACATTCTCTACCGTGTGATGCAACGTGATCCATCTCTGGATATAATCCCTCAAGGTTTCATTCGGCTTCTGCACGCAAGGCCGCAGTTCCGTCAGCCCTGCCGGCCGCTTGCATGTTCCTTCAAAAGTGGTGACAAACACTCGAGCGAGATATTCCCAAGTGTAAATGCTGCTGGGTGCTAACTAGTTCAGCCATGCTCTGGCCGAGCCCTCTAACATGAGGGGCAGGTGCTTCATGGCCACTTCATCATTGCCGCCGCCAATCTGGACGGCCACTCGGTAGTCTTCAAGCCAAGTATCGGGCTTGGACTCGCCAGTGAACTTGCTGACTCCAGTCGCCAACCTGAAGTTGGGAGGAATCACAGCGGCCCCGATGGCTCTACTAAAGCACTCTGGCCCCGAAACATGTGCTCTGCTGCTGGCAGGAGCATCTCTGTCGTGACCTTCCCGGTGAGCTCTGTTCCTGTCGACCAAACCTTGAACGAGAATGGATCTCGCATCAAAGCCTGGCTCCCTGGAGTCGACTGGAATCCTTCGCCCAACACTACGAGGGCGCATGTCATCTTGTTGTCGAGGCGCATACGACCCGCTCCTCGGGGGAGGGGTGGGCACTCGACGTCGATCATCACGATCGAATCAGTGATCATATTGCTCACGGTTCCCATACTGATTACGCCGGTCCCCACGTCCCTCACGCCTCGGGGGCGATCTTGGGCTATGAGCTGACTGGACTGTGTCCGCGACAACGGATCTGCTGTGAATCCTGTTCCGCGACTGAGAAACAACGGAATTCTGGTCTCCTGCTGCCCGGAGTAATGCTCTGATCTACAGCAAGCCTCTGCCAGCCTTCGACTGGGAAGGCTGAATCGACTCTGCTATACGGGCTGCAGCTGCTAAATTCTGAATCGGAGTTCGATATACCTGCGGGGGCGGGAAGAGCTGACGTCGACTGGATTCGGGAACCCGTTGTCGCGCACGCTCGTCGAGTGCTCGCTGGAGGTTCTCCAGTCGAGTGCGCTCAGCCAAGTTTGCCAGGCGCGCGTCTTCCAAGGCACGAGCCTCGAGGGTTTCTCCAATGATAGGAGTGTGCAGTGCATCCATGTTCCGGCGGCGAAGTTCTTCTCTCTGCGGCGGCGTGAGAGGCTCGGGAAGATATTCCTCATGGGGACGCGACGGGTCGCCTCCACCCGCGCCTCCGTCGGTGCGGGGAAAACCGGGAGGACTGGGTGGTCCATCGACCATTAGAACCTCCACCGCCAGATCGCTGCTGTCGCACTCGGATGCGGTCTCTACGGAGCCAGTCGAATAGGCCGTAGAGGGATTCGTCGGGCTCGATCGCCGCAACTTGAGGTGTGGCCGACTGGCGTGCCACCGCGTGTCTCACCCACCGCTGAAGTCTCGATCGACCGGAGTGCTTGCGCCGGCGGGAAAAAGGGAGGGAGGACAGCATAGGAGCCGACCGGTAGGGGGTCAACGGTTGCCGCAGGAGAACGCCGCGGACGCACGCGCTAAAGTGCGTTGCCCCGCGGACAGAGAGTGCGTCCACGTCGAGCGGAGCCTCCTGAAGCCAAGCGGAGTCGTCGGCGATGAACGTGAGCGCGCCGAGACGGATCTCGCGGCCCTCCACCAAAACTCCACCGAAAACCATGATGATTCGGGTCGGAAAAGATCGCAACTCCTCCAACAAAACGCTAAAACACCTGCCCCATGGTGGGCGCCCGGTGTCGTGGTTCTAAGTCTGATAGTAGTGTAGGGGGGTAAGTATGGAGAGGCAAGATCTTAGCTATTGAGAAGTTGTAAGCACACAAGGTTTACGAGTTCAGGCCCTTCTCAGAGGAAGTAATAGCCCTACATCTCGGAGCCCGGAGGCGGTCGACTGGATTATGCGTGTATGAATTACAGGGGTGCGAACCCTTGTCTCGGGGGAGGGGGTGGCTTATATAGAGTGCGCCAGGACCCCAGCCAGCCCACGTTACAAATGGTTCAATGTACATTAAGGCAGGGCGTTACTGGTAACGCTAGTAATAAAGTGCTATGATGACCATAAAAGCTACTTAATAACCGATCGTTAGCATGCGGAGTGCCTTTAGGTCTCTGACTGTCGAGTGGCTTGGTCTTGGTCGAGTGGTTGCTTCTTGGTTGAGTATCTTCGAGTCTGTCGAGTGGGACACCTCCAAGTCGATTGAAAGATGATTTCTTCTGGAGATGTCCTTGGGTAGGTCAGTTTGGACAGGTCCATGCCCCTACCCTAGGTACATAGCTTCATCACCCGGACCAGTGAAAGCATCCAAATAGGTCGTCAAGACCTCAGACACAACTAATCAAGTTCGGCGCCGCTATTTATACCGAATAAGTGGTCAGACCCCTATTTGTCAATACAAGGGGCTCAACGCGCGCAGACAAGTGGCAATTTCTTATCATCTTGAATTATACATGGTTTCTTTAAAAACTATCTTTTTGCACGAGAACTTTTTCACTTAACTTCCTCCCTTTTACAGACGATCATTGTGCTACAGCCGTCCAGGATATGGCACAACGGAGACACAGGCGCAGACGTGCAGCAGGGACCCGCTCCAAGGATTCTTTTTAGATTAAGACCCTGCGTACACCTTTTTTACTGTCTCTTGTTGATACATATCCACCATTGAGAAGGATGCTGACGTCTTGGCATGTGGCCACGCCAGAACAATGCACGTACCTGGACACAAGGGGCTTCTTACAAAGGCCATTATTTAGGCCCGGTTTATAACACAAAGACCGAATACCTTAGGGAGTGTTCGGCGTCGCGAGTTTGGCCCTATATGCATCAGCTCCGAATCATTGTGTTTGGTCAAATGTTGGGTTTGCCCGGCTCCTGTGTTTTGGTGCCTTACGTTCCACTTTATCGGCTAAGGTAGCACCAGGAGAACTACTGCGATTGTGCCCTGGTTCATCCGGACGAGCACCTCAGTAGAGAAAGCCAAAAACTGACTGTCATGATATAGCGTGAGACTGGTCAACCACTCGATGACCTGTGGGAATGTTAGAATTCCTTTGCCTTAACGAAGGGCCGTTTTCCGGCCAGGCATGTACGCATCCCGGAAGCGGGAGAGTGCGGAGCCACCAGGGGCTATCTAGTAGCCCCACTATCAAACTCCTATGGCTAAGTGAAAGTGCTAAAGCATTATAGTCCGGTTGCCTCGCTCGCTCCGCTATCACCTCCTTAATAGGACCAAGACATTGTGTTAAGTGTGAACGCGTGTTTTTGTGAGCACCTCTGCATTATATGTGTGGGGGTTGAAGCCGACGACTGCAATCTTTCAGGTTATACACATGTATACATAAACGGCCGCCCAGGAGGCATCATATTACTTTCAGGCAAAAGTATAAAAATAGCCTTATAAAAATTTATAAAAGCGTTTCGCTTACAATGAGATTATATATCACTCAAACATAATATTTTTGAGCACTGGGTCTCTATCAAACGGGCACCCTCAAGAACTTCTTCAAAGTAGTGCTCAGCAGCCTTTCGACCTATGGCCGAATCCCCCGCTACAACATTGGTAGCATCCATCTCTGCCTAGTATGCCTTAACACGGGCAAAGGCTATCCGTGCGCCCTCTATGCACGCCGACCTCTTCATCGCATTAATGCGCGGCACCACGTCAAGGAACTTCTGCACCAAGCTGAAATAGCTGTTCGGTTTTGACCTTTCCGGCCATAGCTGATCCACAACAAACCTTATGGAGAGTCCGGACAACCTATTTAGTTCGGCACATTCGGCTAATTGGTCAGTCAATGAAAGTGGATGCTCGGGAGAATGGAATTATTTCCAAAACAGCCGGTCTACTTCACGGTCTGTCTGACCCTAGAAGTACTTGGCCGCATCGGCAGCGCTCGCTGCCAAATCCATATACACATCCTCCGAACTCCACAGCCGATCCAGAGGGGCATACCGTGGATCTCTGAACTTCCTCCGCAACATAAAGGATTTCCCAGCTACAATATCCCCGGCTTCTCGCAGCTCCTCCTTCTTTGCCCTCATAGCAGAGCGAAGGTCCTTTCTCGTCGGAGCAGCCTTCTCAAGGTCCGATGCCTTCACTTGGTTTTCCTTTTCAAGAACCCGGCAACGGTCGACGACGGCTTTTAATTCTATGGCCATCTTGGCCATCTTGTCTCGGCTCTCGCCATGCGCGGCCTTCTCGGCTTGCAACTCTTCGTCTGCCTTCAAAGCAGCCACATTACCCAACCTCGCTTGTTCCTTGGCTCGGGCAAGTTCTGCCCGCAAGGCTTCAACAGTGGCAGCTCCATCTATAGTCACAACATATTAAAGATACTGGCATCATGCTGCTCTTCCTATGTGGCGTTTACTAGATAACGACACTTACCCTATGCCTCGTCAAGCCTTTTGTTAACAAGCTCGATGTCGGCGTCTGCCGCATCCAACTGCCGTTCTAAATGGACAAACTCGCTAGTCCGGCTAGCCACCGGAGCTTCCATCACCTGCACATAGAGGCAGTATGGTTATTACCTGGGAATATGATCCTCTGTTCGTCGTCATTTCCGACGACAACCAGAGTCTCAGGGGCTACTATCTACACAAGGCACACCGAGCATGTGCAGGACTATCATACATTCTTTTACGTACCTCAAAGCCTGTCAGTAGACTCATAAAAGCTTCATGCAAACCGCTTTCGGCGGACGATATTCTCTCCATCACCGTATTCATCAGCACACGGTGTTCATCTAAGATGGCCGCTCGCCCCACCAACTCCCTTAGAATATCCGATCGCACACTAGACGGTGCCAGACTCTTTTGTCTGCTCTCTTCGGGAGCCGGACACTGGGAGCTTTGGGGGTCAATGGGATTATCTTTTGGCCTCACCGGACTCGGAGAGGCCCTCCGCGACGACACTTCAGGGTCGCCCGCTTCCGGAGCAGAGGAGTCCGGAGGAGGCGTTTCGCTCTCCATCATCTCTGGAAGAAGATCCCCCAAGGACGAGCTCATCTGAGAGGGGCTAAGGCCCAAACTGCAAAGATATATGCGGTGGTTATTTTCTCAGAAGAAAAAGATGGCATATTTGTACTATTAAGGTATTTTGGGTCACTTACGACTCACGGGAGAATTGATCCCCCCGCGGACTTTGTGCGGCAATAGCGCCCCCCAAGGTAGGACCCTCTGTGGGAGACTTCTTCTCCCGTTTGGAAGCTTCGGCTTCCGAATCCCCGGGCGTAGTCCTTTTCCTCTTCTAGTCGTCTTCCTTCATGGAGACGCTCGCTCCCTCGGTTAGAATGGGCAGCGTTGGGGGCCCGCGTCCGCCCGTATTATCCTCCACGGTATCTTCCTCCAAGGGCTCCGGGCAAGGTGCGGTCTGGAGCATCTTTTCCAATACCGGATTTTTCAAACCCTTAGGGAGGGGGGCCGAACACCGAATCAACTTCGCCTTTGTTAGCCAGTCCTGGTCAAAAAGCGAACCCTCGGAAATAACTTCGTAACAAAGGAGAGATAGTATGTTCGGCCGGAAGATGCCTTACCTGTTCAGCGGCGCGGTTACTACTCAGGCCCACGTCCTCGGTGATTTCCGGACGCTCCACCTGAGGTCCGAAGAATGACTTGTACATCTCCTCGTGCGTCAGGCCGAGAAAATTTTGAATGACACGCGGTCCCTCGGGATTGAACTCCCATAGGCGAAGAGGTCGGCGTTTGCAAGGCTGGACTTGACGAACCAGCATAACTTGTATTACCGCGACCAAACTGAAATCTCCATTGAAGAGATCTCGGATGCGGCTTTGCAGTATAGGCACGTCCTTGGCTGGACCCCAGCTCAGACCTCTGCTGATCCATGATATCAGTCGTGGTGGAGGGCCCAAGTGGAAAACAGGGGCGGCCGCCCACTTGGCACTTCTAGGAGCCGTGATGTAGAACCACTCATGTTGCCACAATTCAGACACCTCTGGGATGGAACCTCTGGGCCACAGAGCTCCCGTCATCTTGCGTATTGAGGCACCTCCACATGCTGCATGTTGCCCCTCGATCATCTTCGGCTTTACTTCAAAGGTCTTGAGCCATAGGCCAAAGTGAGGGGTAACCCGGAGGAAGGCCTCGCACACGACTATAAATGTCATGATATGAAGAAAGGAGTCCAGAGCTAGATCATGGAAGTCTATCCCGTAATAAAACATCAAACCCCTGACGAAAGGATCCAGAGCAAGGCCTAGACCTCGGAGGAAGTGGGAGATGAACACGACGTTCTCATTGGGTTCGGGGGTGGGGACGGCCTGCCCTCGGGGAGGCAGCCGATGCAAAATCTTGGCGGTCAGATATCTGGCCTCCCTCAACTTTTTGATGTCTTCTTCCATGATGGAGGAGGGCACCCATCGGCCTTGAAGGCTAGATCCGGACATGACTGAAGGTTCGGAGCACCTGACCTGAACTTTGGGCGTTTGAGCTTGAGGTGGGGGGAGGATTCGATTGAGCACGGAGGGAAAAATAAAAGCCTTGTCCCTTTATAAAGACGGTGAATATCAAGCGTCCTCTCCCTGTCCGTTTGGACTTGCCTATAATCTAGGAGTCCTAGAAGCGGTTGGGTTACCCACGCCCGTATTGATGAGAATCCCGGAATAAGGGGACACGATCTCTGCTTTAACAAGACGTGCCAAGGAAACCGCCTCGCATGACGCGCTGAGGTGGGATAATAAAATGACTCGGATAAAGGCTTGGCCGTGGTGTGTCACAATACGGAATACGTAAGCAGATTAGATTTGTGTAAATGTTATTCTCTCTATGGCAATATGTGGAAACTTATTTTGCAGAGTCGGACACTATCTTTGTGTTCAAAATCTTCTATGAAGTACTTGGAGGAGGAACCCGCCTTGCAATGCCGAAGGCAATCTGCGCGCCGGACTCGTCGTCATTGAAGCCTGGTTCAGGGGCTACTGAGGGAGTCCTGGATTAGGGGGTGTCCGGATGGCCGGACTATACCTTCAGCCGGACTCCTGGGCTATGAAGATACGAGATTAAAGACTTCGTCCCGTGTCCGGAAGGGACTTTCCTTGGCGTGGAAGGCAAGCTTGGCGATACGGATATGTAGATCTCCTACTATTGTAACCGACTTTGTGTAACCCTAACCCTCTCCGATGCCTATATAAACCAGAGGGTTTTAGTCCGTAGGACAACATACACAACAACAATCATACCATAGGCTAGCTTCTAGGGTTTAGCCTCTTCGATCTCGTGGTAGATCTACTCTTGTACTACCCATATCATTAATATTAATCAAGCAGGACATAGGGTTTTACCTCCATCGAGAGGGCCCGAACCTGGGTAAAACTTTGTGTCCCTTGCCTCCTGTTACCATCCGGCCTAGACGCACAGTTCGGGACCCCCTACCCGAGATCCGCCGGTTTTGACACCAACACCTACTAATAAAGGAATCATGTCTTTTCAAAATAACATGGCCAAAGAAAGTTATCCCTACAAAATCATATAGTCTGGCTATGCTCCATCTTCTTCAGACAAATTATTCACATCATGCACAACCCTGATGACAAGCCAAGCAATTGTTTCATACTTTTGACGTTCTCAAACCTTTTCAACTTTCACTCAATACATGAGCGTGAGCCATGGACATAGCACTATAGGTGGAATAGAATAAGATGGTGGAGGTTGTGTAGAATAAGACAAAAAAGGAGAAAGTCTCACATCGACGCAGCTAATCAACGGGCTATGGAGATGCCCATCAATTGATGTCAATGTGAGGAGTAGGGATTGCCATGCAACGGATGCACTAGAGCTATAAGTATATGAAAGCTCAAACTGAAACTAAGTGGGTGTGTATCCAACTTGTTTGCTCATGAAGACCTAGGGCATTTGAGGAAGCCCATCGTTGGAATATACAAGCCAAGTTCTATAATGAAAATTCCCACTAGTATATGAAAGTGATAGCTCAAGGGACTCTCTATATGAAGAACATGGTGCTACTCTGAAGCACAAGTGTGGTAAAAGGATAGTAACATTGCCCCTTCTCTCTTTTTCTCTCATTTTTTTGTTTTTTTGTTTTTTTGGGCCTTCTTTTTTTTTGCCTTTCTCTTTTTTTCGTCCGGAGTCTCATCCTGACTTGTGGGGGAATCATAGTCTCCATCATCCTTTCCTCACTGGGGCAATGCTCTAATAATGATGATCATCACACTTTTATTTACTTACAACTTGATACTAGAACAAAGATATGACTCTATATGAATGCCTCCGGCAGTGTACCGGGATGTGCAATGATCTAGCGTAGCAATGACATCAAAAAATGGACAAGCCATGAAAACATCATGCTAGCTATCTTACGATCATGCAAAGCAATATGACAATGAATGCTCAAGTCATGTATATGATGATGATGGAAGTTGCACGGCAATATATCTCAAAATGGCTATGTAAATGTCATGATAGGTAGGTATGGTGACTGTTTGGAGGAAGGTATATGGTGGGTTTATGGTACCGGCGAAAGTTGCGCGATACTAGAGAGGCTAGCAATGGTGGAAGGGTGAGAGTGCGTATAATCCATGGACTCGACATTAGTCATAAAGAACTCACATACTTATTGCAAAAGTCTATTAGCTATCAAAACAAAGTACTACGCGCATGCTCCTAGGGGGATAGATTGGTAGGAGAAGACCATCGCTCGTCCCCGACCGCCACTCATAAGGAAGACAATCAATAAATAAATCATGCTCCGACTTCATTACATAACAGTTCACCATACGTGCATGCTACGGAAATCACAAACCTCAACACAAGTATTTCTACAATCCACAACTACCCACTAGCATGACTCTAATATCACCATCTTTATATCGCAAAACTATTGCAAGGAATCAAACACATCATATTCAGTGATCTACAAGTTTTATGTAGGATTTTATGACTAATCATGTGAATGACCACTTCCTGTCATCTCTCTAAATAGATATAAGCGAAGCAAGAGAGTTTTATTCTTTCTACAAAAGATATGCCCGTGCTCTAACAAATATAAGTGAAGCAAAAGAGCATTCTACAAATGGCGGTTTTCTATGTAAAGAGAAACAGGAAATCCAAACTTCAAATGATATAAGTGAAGTGAAATGAGCATTCTATAAATCAACCAAGGACTATCTCATGCCAGCATGGTGCATAAAAGAAAAATGAAAACTAAATGCAAAAGATGCTCCAAGATTGCACATATCGCATGAACGAAACGAATCCGAAAAGATACCGATACTTGTTGAAGAAAGAGGGGATGCCTTCTGGGGCATCCCCAAGCTTAGACGCTTGAGTATCCTTGAGTATTTACTTGGGGTGCCTCGGGCATCCCCAAGCTTGAGCTCTTGCCTCTCTCCCTTCTTCTCACATCGAGACCTTCTCGATCATCGAACACTTCATCCACACAAAACTTCAACAGAAAACTCGGTAAGATCCGTTAGTATAATAAAGCAAATTACTACTCTAAGTATATTTTCAACCCAATTCATATTTTGTTTTTGCATTGTGTCTACTGTAATATAACTTTTTCATGGCTTAATCCACTAATATAAATCGATAGTTTCATCAAAACAAGCAAACTATGCATCAAAAACAGAATCTGTCTAAAACAGAACAGTCTATAATAATCTGAACATTCACCATACTTCTGATACTTGAAAACTTCTGCCAAAATTAGAAAAAATGAACAATTTGTATAGAAAGACAGTGCAAAAAGAATCAGAACCATTTGATGTTCCATCTCAAAATGTAAAATCGCGCACTACAGCCAAAGTTTCTGTCCTGCACCGTACAGACCATCAAGCAAATGTAAACATCCTAAAGGCAAACCTTGGCACATTATTTTTATAATACAATGAAATTGTACAAGGGGATAATTATTTTTGTTGAAAAGTTTCTGTAATCAAGATTCACAAAGTTTCAGTGAGCATGAACAAAGTTCAAGGAGCTCTCCCACTTCAAAAATGCTTGTCTTTCTCACTTTCACTTTCCTTTTTGAAAATGTTTTGGGTTACCCTCTTTATTTTTTTTTGTTTTTAAACTATATGAAAGCACTCAACATAAATAAATGACTCTCTAAAACTTCCGGTTTGTCTCTCTGGCAGCGCTTTCTTTAAAGCCATTAAGCTAGGCATATAGTGCTCAAGTAATGAATCCACCTGGATCCCAAGGTATATCAAAGCCAATTTTAATTAACAATGATTTGTAATTTAGTAGTGAGCACAAAGTAACATATATCATGTAATGACGAAGTCTAACTCTCTTCCTATGCATCGTCATGTCATAAAAGAACAATTCATGCACACATTGTAAAGGCCAATGCATAGTATAAACAGTTTCTTGCAATTTTATCGTATTGGAAACATATAGAGGTGCAGATATAGTTCCTCTCTCATAATAATTGCAAGTGGGAGCAGCAACCACATGCATATTATATTCATCAAAATCATCATGTGTAGTAGTAAAATGCAACCCATCAATATAATCCTTAATAAGGGCAAACTTCTCCAATATAGTGTAGTCGGGAGAATTCAAAAAGATAATAGGACTATCATGTGTGGGTGCAATAGCAACAATTTCATGTTTAACATAAGGAACTATAGCAAGTTCATCTCCATAAGCATAATTCATATTGGTATCTTGGCCACAAGCATAGCAAGCATCATCAAAAAGGGATATTTCAAGAGAATCAACGGGATCATGACAGTCATCATAGCGATCATCCTTCGGTAAGCACGAAGGGAAATTAAACAATGTATGATTTGAAGAGTTACTCTCATTAGAAGGTGCGCACAGGTCATCAATCCGCTCTTCCTCCTTTTGTTCTTTGCTCTCCTCCTCATCTTTTTCATCCAATGAGCTCACAGTTTCATCAATTTCTTCTTCCATAGACTCCTGCTAAATATTAGTCTCTTCTTGGACAGCGGAGACTTTCTCAATAAGTGCATTAATATCGTAATTGTATTCATAATTCTCATAACAATATTTAAGGATAGCTAAATTTTCAGGTCTATAAACCAAATCATCAAAGTCTTCAAACTCTTTAAACATAGATTCAATTTCATAAGCACCCATAAAAGCAACAAATTCTTCTATTTGTTCCACATCATAGTAATCATATATACCATTAGCATAAGAAGCTAAGGTTTTATTATCATTAAATTCGCATGAAAAGGGAAGGTGTGGAGCCTTCATCCTAGAGCAACAAGTATAATCATATCTCAAGCATAGTTGCCTAGCATACCAATTCAATATATGAATTTGATCTCATAATAGTTTCCCTTTTTGTGTCAAGTGGTAATCCCTAAAGTATTCACGTTGATCCAACATTACTCCCATTACATAATTGAATGGGGTTTTCTTAGGATTATTCAAGTACTACATAATATCTTTCACATAACCAGCATCGAGGGTTTTAGGAGGTTTCCCATCTCCATGAGCAGAAAGTACACCTAATTTTTTTGGTATTTCGTGTTCCATATCCATAACTAAAGATAAAGAACAACTAAGAACAACAAATAAAAATTACTTAGTGATAAAGCAAACAAGCACACACGCGAATATTCACCCCACGCTATTGCTCCTTGGCAACGGCGCCAGAAAAAGGTCTTGATAACCCACAAGTATAGGGGATCGCAATAGTTTTTGATAAGTAAAAGTGTCGAACCCAACGAGGAGCTAAAGGCAGAACAAATATTCTCTCAAGTTCTATCGACCACCGATACAACTCTACGCATGCTTGACATTCGCTTTACCTAGAACAAGTATGAAACTAGAAGTACTTTGCAGGTGTTGTTGGATAGGTTTGCAAGAATATAAAGAGCGCGTAAATAAAAGCTAGGGGCTGTTTAGATAAAGACACAACTAAATTAGTTTTAGTAAAGAGCTTTTTGTTACGAGAAAGTTATTTGTCCCTAGGTAATCGATAACTAGACCGGTAATCATTATTGCAATTTTATTCGAGGGAGAGGCATAAGCTAACATACTTTCTCTACTTGGATCATATGCACTTATGATTGGAACTCTAGCAAGCATCCGCAACTACTAAAGATCATTAAGGTAAAACCCAACCATAGCATTAAAGTATCAAGTCCTCTTTATCCCATACGCAAACAACCTACTTACTCGGGTCTGCGCTTCTGTTCACTCACGCCACCCACCATAAGCAAATCATGAGCATATTGCAAACCCTACAGCAGGGATCCCTCATGCTTGCACGACATGGAGAGCACCATAGGACAACACCAATAATAAAGCATGCAACTCAAACCAATCTTGATCATCAAATAGCCCATAGGACAAAACAGATCTACTCAAACATTATAGGATAGCCATACATCATGGGAAAATAATATATAGCATTGAGCACCATGTTTAAGTAGAGATTACAGCTGGTAAGAGAGAGGTTACACCACTGCATAGAGGGGGGAAGAGTTGGTGATGATGGCGGTGAAGCTGTTGGTGAAGATTGTGGTGATGATGATGGCCACGGCGGCGTTCCGGCGCCACCAGAAGAGAAGGGGAGAGGGGGCCCTTCGTCTTCTTCTTCCTTGACCTCCTCCCTAGATGGGAGAAGGGTTTCCCCTCTTGTCTTTGGCCTCCATGGCATGGGAGGGGCGAGAGCCCCTCAGAGATTGGATCTGTCTCTCTGTTTCTGCATTCCCGGATTCTACCCTTTCAGCGTTTCTTATATTCCTGGAGATCCGTAACTCCAATTGGGCTGAAATTTTAACATGATCTCTATCCGGATATTAGCTTTCTTGCGGCGAAAGAAGGGCATCAACCACCTAACGGGGTGGCCACGAGGGTCAGGGGCGCGCCCCCTGCCTCGTGGGCCCCTCGAGCATCATCTCGCGTTGATTTCACTTCCCAAAAATCACATATATTCCAAAAAAATCTCCGTCCGTTTTTATCCCGTTTGGACTCTGTTTGATATGGATTTTCTGCGAAACAAAAAACATAAAACAAACAGGAATTGGCACTGGGCACTAAATCAATATGTTAGTCCCAAAAATAGTATAAAAAGTTGCCAAAAGTATATGAAAGTTGTGGAATATTGGCATGGAACAATCAAAAATTATAGATACGACGGTGAATGCATAACAGGCGTATTAGGCATTCCCGCAAAAAGCTCCCTCATGATTTGCCTCTTGTACCTCCTCTGGCCATCTTCATCCTCGTTGTCCACATTGTCAGACAACACCTATACAAATAGTAAAACAAATTTGGCATCAAATCAATGATTACATGACATGAAGTAGGATTAGGAATTTATGGCTATTTATTTATACATATCTAGATATTATGGTTTGATTTTTAAGCATAGTCGTCTATGTATAGACCAATCTTGAAAAAAAATGGCACAAACATATGTAAGTCATTCAAAATCAATTGTCAAGTCCTGGCTAGGAATTATTAGCATGAACACTAACCCTTGTCGGATTACTAGCAGAAATCATTTGCACAGATGAAACAACTAATCACTTATCACTTGTACCATTCAAACAATCAATACACTACATGGATCTAACGAAACTTACTCTGATTTCATGGATTGGGAGAACATAACCATAGGATTTCTATTCCAAAAAGGGGGAGGCGGGAGTAACCTGAGAAACCCTATGATCTATTTGACACATAAATGGGTATAGATGAATAACCAGCTGTTCGTCGTCGTCAGAGTCATCGTTGGAGTGGTTGTCGGAGTCGTCGTCGGGGTCGTCACCAGAGTTGGTGTGGAACTCCGCCTCTGGTTGTGGAAGCTCGATGCCGTTGACGATGTCAGGGTGTAGCGATAACTCGTCGGCGGTGACGGCAACCTCTGTCTCCATCTTGATGCCGTGCTCCGGTGCTTTAGCAGCCCCGGCGTCGCCACTCCCTCCAATGGGGCGCTTCGGCGGCATCCTCATACACTGACGGCTTTGAGGACTGAGAGCGGCGTTGAGGATGCAAGCAAAGAGAGAGTATTGTGTGTGTGTGGTGAGGATGGGGGGTGCGATCGCTCGGGCACACCATTAATATGGAGTAGTGGGAGTTGTGGGAGAAAGGCGGGCGATGGTCAAACCGATGGCTCACCTCCCGGTGAGCCTGTGCACCGGACTGCTGGCATGCCTACCAAAGTTTCACACAGCTACTTGCACGCCTCCCGATGACACTACACAGCGAGCACACCTCCCCCAATTCACACACCTGCACGCACGCCTCCCGGTCTGCCTATGTAGCGGACAACTCGCATGTGTCCCGTGAACTCACACCTTCTCGCACGGCACACCACTACAAAAAAAGACACATCCATGACATTTTGGTCCGAACAATTTTTTTCTATCATACTTATGACACTTCTGTGACAATAATTATGACAAAACACGGTATCATCATAGATGTGGTGGGGTCCTACTTCTATGACAAATAATCATGACAGAAAATGGGCTTTTCGTCCTGGGCGGGCCGGAGACGCAACTGCATGACATTCTTTGGACCGTCCATGACGGAAAAAACCGTGGTAGAAGCGAGGGCGAGGAAAATATCGGGGTGTTCCCAGTTACGGTGGGTGGTCGGGGCCGAGCGATGCACGTTTCTCTCGTACACGCATGCGCGTGGGTGCGAGGCGTTGGGCTCTAACTGAACCAGAGCGAGGCGTTGGGCTCTAACTAAACCTGAGCGATTGCACTGCAGGCTACGCGTTACTGAACCCGAGCGATCGATCGATGGCTATTAACTGAACCCGATCGAGCGATTCCTTTGCTACTACTGCTAATTGAAGCCGATCTATGCTGCCTCTGGATGAACAGTGAGCGTTGCCGGGGGGTTTGGATGAACAGTTCCCTATGGGGGTGGATGAACATGACCCCATGGTGTTGCCTCTAGATGAACAGGACCCCGATCGATCGAGCCGGTTGGGGCTGGATGAACAGGACCCCGTGGAGGGCAGGATGAACTGGACCGCCCCGTGGAGGGCAGGATGAACAGTAGATGGTGGAGGGCTGGATGAATAGTAGCCCGTGGAGGGGTGGTTGAACAGGAGCCCGTGAAGACGGCTGGTTGAATAGTAGCCGGTGGAGTAGCACGTGGTGGAGGCTGGATGAACAGGAGCCTGTGGATGAACAGTCCCAGGTGGAGGCTGGAGGAGGTCGACGGTGGATGAACAGTAGCCTGTGGAGGCTGGAGGGGGTCGACGGTGGAGATGAACAGTATCCCGCGGAGTCCTGTTTTGCAGTACGCCACACCCCTCCCGATGAACAGGACCCCTGTTTCGACCGTAGCGCTCCAACACAAGTCCGTTTCCTCCGTTTTGCGCTACACCACACCCCTCCCGATCAACAGGACCCCCATTTCGACCGTAGGAGGTCCGTTTCCTTTGTTTTGCGGTACGCCAGACCCCTCCCGATGAACAGGATCCCATTTCAAACGTGGCCGGTCAAACACAAGGTCGTTTCCCAATGAACACGACAACACATTCCGTTCCGACCCAGCCGGTTGGCTCCCCATGAACACGACGACGACGCTGCTTCTCCGTTCCGACCTAGCCATGTACATGAGTCCTGGCCGTACGTATGCGCGAGTAGGCGTTCGAGACCCTGCCCGTATGTACGTACGTGGCCGTATTTTCTTTCTTGCACACTGGCCGTTGTACATACGTATACATGCTACGTGCGCGCCTCTACTATGACACATGTGCGCCTCTACATCGACCAGTATGTACGTACACATTTGCGACCAGAACGACAACGCTATGTACGCTTCGACCAGGTGGGTCCCGACTGCCAGGCACTTCCTTGCGTACGAAGATGTAGCTGGTGGGTCCCAGCAGTCAGGGGGGCGAATTGTTTTTTTTTTCGGACGCACTTCCTAGCATGCGAAGATGTAGCTGGTGGGTCCCAGCAGTCAGGGGGAAACTTTTTTTCGCGAAATACGGTGGCCCGTCCGGTGGGTCCCCGCTGTCAGGTGGAGGAATATTTATTTTGCGCGTAATAAGGAGGCACTTCCTTGTTGCGGCCGTGGACTCAGCTGTCAGCCTCTCCACGTACAATCCACGTCCGATGGAAGCTGTTCCTTAACCACGTTGACCACGCCGTGCCGAGAGCACCAGGGCGGTGGACGACGGCAAGGCCTAGGAATGGGAAGACGCGGAGCCGGGGTGTAGCGACCCGACCTCGGATGGTCAAGTCTCTGTGCTTCAGTGTCATCCCTGGATCAGTAATGCTGACACACACAGTACTCGAAGGATTTATAACAGAGTGGCAATCACACACTTATTACATCGAATGTCTCAAGAGAGAACTTATTACAATAATATGGCTTAAGGCCATCTAATGCGATAACAGTGGAAGGCTTGAAAGATAAAGTGAGTCCATCAACTCCAATGGCATAGCTGAGCTGCATGGCAACGACCTAACAAACCTTACTCCTCGTCTGAAAAGTTTGCAGCATAATACGTTGCAGCCCAAAAATGGATCAGCACATGGAATATGCCAGCAAAGTAACACAGTAGAGCAAGAGCAGAATAATGCTATCACTACATGCATATTTGGCTGGTGGAAAGCTCTATGGTTATAGTTTTTGTGAAAAGCCAATTTTTCCCTACAACAAAGGAATAGATTTTAATTTAACTATCATGGTAGTTGAAACAATATTGAGAAGGTTCCTCCAACTCAATCCCAATTAAAGTGGTTAACAACCCAACAGTATTAATTAAGAGTGATGAGATACATGTGATAACCCAAATACTAGATACTCAAGATTTGTCCATAACCGGGGACATGGCTAACCATGATTAGTTTATACACTCTACAGAGGTTTGTGCACTTTTTCCCACAAGACTCGATCTCCTCTATTGGATTTCTTGCACTACATGGTGTTTGAGAAACGGATGACCGAGACACAGTCTTTCAGAAACATTAACTCTCTACTCCGGACAGACCATACCAAACCTACATCCCACTACCTGCTAATCTTCCTCTTCAAGAGCTTCACGTAACTTACTCAACTATGCTAGATCCCATAATAGCTTGTGGCTGCACACGGAAGTTTCTAGCATGAATCATCTCAGTTCCCTTTGAGCCTGGGTGGCGGTCCATAGGAAGATCACACGGTTACTCCGGGATTTCCAAAAATACAGGCAACACTGGGTACTCCAGGTGCCTCAATCCACCCAGATGTGTATTTAATTTGCCACCTCAAGTTGAACCATTAATTAACAAACTCACATCTGTCATGGATTTCACTCAAACCCAAACCACGTCTACGAGCATAGCATAGCATAGTAATATAAGCAAGCGTAGAAGTAACTCCCGAGGGTTTGAATAGAACAGGGCAATAGGTTCTACCTCAACAACTACTTCCCAACCCACATGTTAAAGACATCCTAATCATGCAATGTTTGGGGGGTGTAACGAATGCATAAAAACTGGGTATGAAAAGAGTATGATTAATGTGTTACTTGCCTGGCTGACGATCTGCAAAACCTAGGGACTCGTAGTAGCACGCTTCGCACTCCGGGTGTTCTATCGCAAACAAACAATAACATACATAAGCAACAAGCAAATATGCGCAAGAAAAACTCAAATAAAAGAGGTTGACCGGAAAGTTCAACTTAAGAACTTCGGTTAGCAAAAGAAATCAAATCAAACGGAGCAACGAAACTCAAACGGCGAAAGAAACAAGATTCGTTTACTAGTCTGGACCTAGGTTAAATTTTACAGTAGCAAAAACTTGTTCAAGTTGATTAAACAGAAAGAGGATCTCGAGATGAAGATCTAGGCGCTTGAATCGCCTGATTCCGACTAACGAGCAAAAAGATAAACAGAAACTAAGATCGGATCAGAAATCGCGATCGAGAATAATCGCAGATAAATCCGATAAAAGGAAACTGATGAACAGACTAACGAATGAGCGTTCATTAGCTGTAACTAACGGGAGAAGAACCGTTCGTTAAGCGAACGTATGGACGAACATCCGCTAAACTGGAAAAACCGAAAAAAACGGTGATCCAAAAAAAACGAATCTAGGATTTTCTAAAAAAACCGAACGGTTCAAAAAACCCGGCGGCTCGGATTCCGGCGCGGTACCTCCGGCGAGGGGCTCCGGTGAAGCGGGGCGGCGGCTTGCGGGGCGGTGGCGGCAAGCGGCGGCGGCGGCGCGAGGCGCGGCTAGCGGCGGCGGCGGCTAGCACGGCGGCGGGGGGGTTGGCGGCGGCGGTGGTGTGGTGTTGGGGCTCAGGGGGGCGTATATAAAGGGCGGGGGCGGTGACTTGGAGGAGGGGCAAGGCGCGGCGGAGGCGGAGTCCGACTCGGACTCCGGTCCGAGCGGCGGCGGCGACCTGGCTCGGCTGGGCCATAGGCCCAGTCGGGCATGATTTTTTTTTAAATTTCGCCGACGGAAATAAAATCCTAGGAAAATAAATAAAAATCTAAAAATGCCCAAAATAAATTTTCACCATCTAAATAAAATATTTAGAACGAGATGAACATTTTCTTGGCCCTAAAATGCAATTTTGAAAACGTGCAATTTTTCTAACGCAAACAAAATTGCAATGAAATCCAAATAAAACAAATATTTGATTTTAATATTTTTCCTCCAGTATTTCAATTATCTTGGATAAGTCATATTATCTCCTCTCATATATTTTAATATGAAATATTTTCGGAGAGAAAAATAATTAAAACCAAAATCCTCGTTTCAAAATTTGATAAAATCAAATTTGAAAACCGGGGAAATCCCCAACTCTCTCCGAGGGTCCTTGAGTTGCTTAGGATTTCGAGGATCGCGAGACGAAAAGCAAATAAAATATGATATGCAAGAATGATCTATGTATAACATTCCAAATTGAAAATTTGGGATGTTACAAACCTACCCCCCTTAAGATGAATCTCGCCCTCGAGATTCGGGTTGGCTAGAAAATAGGTGCGGGTGGTCTTTGCGAAGATCATCCTGTCGTTCCCAGGTCGCTTCATCCTCGGTATGGTGGTTCCACTGAACTTTGCAGAACTTGATAACCTTACTGCGAGTGACTCTGCTGGCAAACTCTAGAATCTTAACTGGCTTCTCCTCATAAGTCAAATCACTGTCCAACTGAATCGCTTCCAAGGGTACTGTATCCCTTAACGGTATATCGGCCATCTCAGCATGACACTTCTTCAGCTGTGAAACGTGGAACACATCGTGAACTCCTGACAATCCCTCGGGTAATTCCAACTTGTAGGCAACTTTTCCCATCCGTTCCGAAACACGATATGGTCCTACAAATCTCGGAGCTAACTTTCCCTTAACTCCAAAATGTTTCACTCCTCGCAAGGGTGATACTCGCAGATATGCTCTATCTCCAATTTCATAGGTTACCTCCTTGCGCTTTGAATCTGCATAACTCTTCTGCCTGGACTGAGCTATCTTCAGTCTATCTCGAATCAATTTAACCTTTCCTCAGACTCCTTAATCAAGTCTAGTCCAAACAACCATCAGTCTCCGACCTCATCCCACGTCAACGGTGTTCTGCACCTTCGTTCATACAGGGCTTCAAACGGTGCCATCTTCAAACTGGCTTGGTAGCTATTGTTGTATGAGAACTCCGCGTAAGGCAAATTGTCATCCCAACTAGATCCATAATCTAGCGCACAGGCTCTCAACATGTCCTCCAGAATTTGGTTGACTCTCTCGGTCTGCCCATCTGTCCGCGGGTGAAATGTTGTACTGAACTCCAATCTCGTTCCCAAAGTCTGGTGTAACTGATGCCAAAACTTTGAAGTAAACTGTGTTCCTCTATCTGATACGATGGTCCTCGGAACTCCATGCAGACATATGATCTGCGACATGTATATCTTGGACAACTTTGCACTGGTATAAGTGGTTTTCACTGGGATGAAGTGAGCCACTTTGGTCAAGCGATCAACTACTACCCATATGGAATCATATCCTGCTTTGGTCCTAGGCAATCCGGTGATAAAGTCCATGCCCAGTTTATCCCACTTCCATTCGGGTATCGGCATAGGCTGTAACAGTCATGCTGGCTTTTGATGCTCTGCCTTCACTCTCTGGCATACATCACATACGGCTACGTACTCAGCAATATCCTTCTTCATACCAGTCCACCAGAAACGTTCCTTCAAATCCAGATACATCTTGGTGTTTCCGGGGTGTATCGAGTAGGGTGAGTCATGAGCCTCTTGAAGTATTAACTTCCTGATCTCTAGGTTATTGGGCACAGAAACTCGGTCCTCAAACCATAAGGTATCATGCTCATCCTCACGAAAACCTTTGGCCTTTCCTCTACCCATCTTCTCCTTTATCTCGGCAATCTCCTTGTCATCCTTCTGAGCTTCCCGAATCTTGTCCAGCAACATTGGCTGGACCTCCATTGTTGCAACGAATCCTCTAGGAACTATCTCTAACCAAGTTCCATGATGTCCTCTGCTAACTCCTTCGACAGTCCCTTAGTTTCAAAGATATTAGCATAACTCTTCCGGCTCAAACCGTCTCCTACGACATTGGCCTTTCCTGGATGATAGTGTAGCTTCATGTCATAATCCTTTATAAGCTCCAACCATCTCCTCTGTCTAAGGTTTAGTTCCTTCTGGGTGAAAATGTACTTCAAACTCTTATGATCCGTGTACACATCACAACGGTTTCCTATGAGATAATGTCTCCAGGTCTTCAATGCATGCACTACGGCTACTAACTCCAAATCATGCGTGGCATAATTCAACTCGTGAGGTTTTAGTTGTCGTGAGGCATACGAAACAACTCTTCCATCCTGCATAAGCACACATACAAGTCCTAAGCGAGAGGCGTCGCAATACACTTGAAACTCCTTATGTATATCTGGCAGTGTTAGCACTGGCGCTATAGTTAAACGTTTCTTCAACTCCTAGAAACTTGCCTCGCAATCGTCTGTCCATTTAAACTTAGTATCCTTCTTCAATAGTTCAGTCACTGGCTTCACACTCTTGGAAAAGTTCTCAATGAATCTCCGGTAGTACCCTGCGAGTCCAAGGAAACTACAGATCTCGCTAACTAAAGTGGGTGCCAACCATTCAGTGACTGACAGAACCTTGCTGGGGTCTACTGCTATACCTTCTCCTGATATAACATGTCCAAGGAATCCGACTTCCTTCAACCAAAATTCGCATTTGCTAAACTTGGCATACAACTGGTGTTCCCTGAGTTTCTCGAGAACTAGGCGCAAAGGCTCTTTGTGCTCCTCTTCATTCTTCGAGTATACCATAATATCATCAATAAACACCACAACAAACTTGTCCAAATATTCCATGAACACCTTGTTCATCATGCTCATGAAATAGGCAGGGGCATTAGTCAGTCCAAATGACATGGCCGTGTACTCGTATAATCCATACCGCGTTGTGAACGTTGTCTTTGGTATATCCTTCTCTCGAATCTTCAACTAATGGTATCCTGATCGTAGATCGATCTTCGAGAACACTTTAGCTCCTTGCAGCTGATCGAACAAATCATTGATCATCACCAGTGGGTACTTGTCTTTAATCGTTACCTCATTCATGGCTCGATAATCAACAACCATCCTTAGGGATTTATCCTTCTTCTCAACCAAAAGCACAGGCGCTCCCCAAGGTGATGAACTTCTTCGAATGTATCCTTTCTCCAATAACTCCTTGATATGTTTCTTAATTTCCTCCAGATCATTCGCGGGCATCTGATATGGTCTCTTGGATATTGGCCCGGTACCTGGCAATAGCTCTATCAAAAACTCTATGTCTCTATCCGGTGGCATGCCTGGTAACTCCTCCGGAAAAACATCCGGGTAATCCTTCACTACAGGCACTTCCTCCTGAACAACTTCCGTAAGGGCATTCACTTGGCTCCTCCTAGGCACATGCCTAGACACATACTTAATCCTTTTCCCTCCGGGGTGGTGAGATAAATCGATTTACTAGCACAGTCAATGCTTCCTCCATACTTTGACATCCAGTCCATACCTAATATCACATCCAATCCTTGTGACTCCAAGATAATTAGGTCGGACGGAAAGACATGGGTGCTAATGGTTAGGGGTATCTGGTCGCACCATCGGCTAGCCATGTATTCTGCTCTAGGTGAGCTTACTAACAGAGGGGTCCTAAGGGTTTGGGTTGGTAGTTTAAACTTATCCACGAATCCCCTTGATATGTATGAATGCGATGCACCAGTATCGAAAAGAACAAGAGCGGTAAATGACTTAACCAAAAACTTACCTATTACCGCGTCAGGCTTCTCTTCAACCTCCTCCATGTTAACGTGGTTAACTTGTCCTTTGTTGAATGGATTAGGCTTCTTCCCAGCGCTCCTATTTCCCTTTCCATTCTTTCCTTTAGGGCACTCCGTGGCGCAGTGTCCAGTCTTACCGCACTTGAAGCGAGTAACGTGACTTAAGTCCCTTTTGGCGGGTGTGGCTGGATTGGGGCGGTTCTGATTGTTGTTAGCTCCATTCCCATTCCCATTCTTAGAACCATTGTGGTTATGCGATCCTCCTCCAGTGTGGTTGTGACCTCCATGGTTATGAACAAGTCCTCTCGAGTTCGGTGTTAGGCGAGGCTTCTGCTGAGCTCCTGAGTTATACTTCCCTTGTCCATACTTCCTCTTGCGGCTCTCAATCTGCTGTTGCTTCCCTTCAATCATAAGAGCCTTATCTACCAACTCCTGGTAGTTCTTGAAGGTTGCTACCATCAACTGCATGCTCATCTCATTGTTCAGCCCTTCCATAAACTTCTCCTGCTTCGCGGCATCGGTGGCCACATCATCAGGGGCATAGCGTGATAACTTACTAAAATCATCCACGTATTGAGCCATGGTACGGTTCCCCTGACGTAGGTTGCAGAACTCCCGCTTCTTCATATGCATAGCTCCAGTTGAGACATGGGCTGTGAGGAAAGCTTGCTGAAACTGGTCCCAAGTGACATTAGCTACAGGAAAAGTGGCCGTGTAATTCTCCCACCATGAGGCTGCAGGTCCATCCAATTGGTGTGCGGCAAAGCGCACTCTTTCAGCATCTATGCAACCTGCGGTGGTCAACTCCCTTCCAATGCGGCGTAGCCAATCATCAGCAACTATAGGCTCGGTGCTACTGGAGAACACTGGTGGCTGTAACCTTAGAAAATGGGCTAGGTTGTCCATTGGCGGCGGGTTGTTGTTATTGTTGTTACTACCCTGGTTCTGAACGAGCAATTGCATCAAAGTATTCTGCTGCTGGATCAACTGGGTGAGCTCCGGTGGGAAAACAAAACCGGGGTCACGTCTCGGAGGCATCTGATGGGTTTAGATGGAAGAGATCAGAATAGAAAAAGGGGTCTAATGAGAAAACACTACCCATATGCACATGAGACAAACACAAACATTTCACTCAATCAATCAATCAAGCAAGGGCATACAACAGTCTAGGACTATCGCAAGGTGCTCATCTACTACTAATTACATGGGGAAAATACTGCTAATATTTGGTGGTCATCTAGAAATTTTGATCGGTGGAAGACTCCATGATGTCTGCTCCAGCTTCGTCTTCAAAGTCATCGTCACTAGGATTTGAATCGGTGTCGTCGATGATGATGTAGTTGTTCGGGCAAGTGGGGTCATCGTCTTCTTCTCCCGGTGCCGGTCCTCCCATGAATACTCCGATCTTCTTAACTAGGTCGTCATTCTTCTCCAGTAGTGTCTTGATTTCCTCCTCATATCCATCGCGTGTAAACTTGAGTTCTTCCTCCAGTTCGATGATCCTAGTCTTTGCCTTCTTCAAGTCCATCATGTCCGTGCACATCTGGTTCTCCTGGCATCGAATGTGCTGGTTTAACTCCTGGATGAAAGATGCAATGGATCTATCCTTCTTGGTGCTGATTACTTCCCATTGCTCGTCTCGGCGCCCACATATCTGGTAGATAGTGTCCTTAAGTTCCCTGTGGTATACTTCTCCAATGCGTCCCATAGTAATGTGGGCTGCCATGCTCTTGCCTAGGCTCCAGGTGGGTGCTTCGAAAGAAAATTCTATGGGTTTAGAAGTTGGCGAGAACGTCCTTCCTGGGACTTGTACTTGAATCATCCAGTGCTCCTCTTCAGGTAAAATGGCGTTGTACGTCCCGGTGAAGCTTGGTATTCCAATGTTCAAGTACCTAGTGACTTCCTCCAGGTGGCGTCCAAATGGTGTGTCTTCACCGGTTGTGCAAACTTGTTCTTTATCTCCGCCATCCTAAAGAGTAGAAAATGGAGAGGAGTCAGAAATGAGTAAGAAGTGTGGCCTATGGTTTATCTTAGTGGTCGTGTCCTACACTCAGCGTGTGCTCTGATACCATCTTGTAGCGACCCGACCTTAGATGGTCAAGTCTCTGTGCTTCAGTGTCATCCCTGGATCGGTAATGCTGACACACACAGTACTTGAAGGATTTATAACAGAGTGGCAATCACACACTTATTACATCGAATGTCTCAAGAGAGAACTTATTACAATAATATGGCTTAAGGCCATCTAATGCGATAACAGCGGAAGGCTTGAAAGATAAAGTGAGTCCATCAACTCCAACGGCATAGCTGAGCTGCACGGCAACGACCTAACAAACCTTACTCCTCGTCTGAAAAGTCTGCAACATAATACGTTGTAGCCCGAAAACGGGTCAGCACATGGAATATGTTGGCAAAGTAACACAGTAGAGCAAGAGCAGAATAATGCTATCACTGCATGCATATTTGGCTGGTGGAAAACTCTATGGTTATAGTTTGTAACGCCCTCGATGCGGCTATAGCTCCCACGTGTCGAGGCACGACTTAGAGACATAACCGCATTGAAAGCAATGTCACAAGTTAGGCAATCATCACAACATCCCATGTAATATAGATAATAAAAGGGGAGATACATAGTTGGCTTACACTCGCCACGTCAATCAAGTACATAAATAGCATTACAACATTCAAACACTCATGGCCCGACTACGGCGCCAAAATAAAAGATAACCCAACATGCGACACGGTCCCGATCACCCCCAACTGGGCACCACTACTAATCATCAGGGAAAGACACGTAGTATCATTGAGAGTCCTCGTCGAACTCCCACTTGAGCTCAAGCACATCATCTGGAGCGAAAACATCAGGCCCTGCATCTGGTTTGGAAGTAATCTGTGAGCCACAGGGACTCAGCAACCTCGCACCCTCGCGATCAAGACTATTTAAGCTTGTAGGTAAGGCAAGGTAAAATATGTGGAGCTGCAGCAAGCGACTAGCATATATGGTGGCTATCCTGTTCGCAAAAGAGAGTGAGAAGAGGAGGAAAAGCGCGAACGAGAAACTAGAGAACAACCTACACAAGCATTACTCCAACACCGTGTTCACCTCCCGGACTCTGCCGAGAAGAGACCATCACGGTAACTCACACTGTTGATTCATTTTAATTAAGTTAAGGTTCAAGTTATCTACAACCGGACATTAACAAATTCCCATCTTCCCATAACCGCGGGCACGGCTTTCGAAAGTTCAAATCCCTGCAGGGGAGTCCCAACTTAGCCCATGACAAGCTCTCACGGTCAATGAAGGAATAGACCTCCTCCCGAGACGTTCCGATCAGACTCGGTATCTCGGTTCTTCAAGACACTTCGACAGGTTAAAACAAATCCAACAACACCGCCCGAATGTGCCGACAAATCCCGATAGGAGCTGCACATATCTCGTTCTCAGGGCACACTCAGATTGTCTAAACTTCCGGTAGGCCAGCCCAGAGTTGCCCCTGGTAGCCACCGGTGGCTGACGAGTTGGACCAACACTCAGAGGAGCACTGGCCCGGGGGGGGGGGGGGTTTAAATAAGATGACCCTCGGGCTCCGGAAACCCAAGGGAAAAAGGGGCTAGGTGGCAAATGGTAAAACCAAGGTTGGGCACTGCTGGAAAATCTTTAATCAAGGCGAACTATCAAGGGGTTCCCATTATAACCCAACCGCGTAAGGAACGCAAAATCCGGGAACATAACACCGATATGATGGAAACTAGGGCGGCAAGAGTGGAACAAAACACTAGGCGAGAGGCCGAGCCTTCCACCCTTTACCAAGTATATAGATGCATTAAGATAACAAGTCAATATAATGATATCCCAACAAGTAAATAATGTTCCAACAAGGAACGGTCTCCAAACTTCACTTGCAACTAGCAACGCTATAAGAGGGGCTGAGCAAAGCGGTAACATAGCCAATGAACGGTTTGCTAGGACATGGTGGGTTAGAGGTTTGACATGGAAATTTGGAAGGCATGATAAGCAAGTGGTAGGCATCGTAGCATAGGCATAGCAAAAGAGCGAGCATCTAGCAAAGCAAAGATAGTAGTGATTTCGAGGGTATGATCATCTTGCCTGCAAAGTTGTCAGAGTTGACTGGGTCTTCGAAAGGAAACTCAACGGGCTCCTCGTTAGCGAACTCGTCTCCCGGCTCTACCCAAACAAGACAAACAAGCAACAAGGACACAATCAACCACGTGCAAAGCTCAAACAATATGATGCAAAGATGGTATGCTATGCGGGATGCAATATGTGATGCATATGCAAGATTTGACAAGGAATGCATTAACCTGGCCTCAACTTGGAAATCTAAGTGTTCCACTGGAAAGATGAGATGAAATCGCTTGAAAACGATATAAAGAACGCCGGAATCGGAGTTACGGTTTGGAAATGGCAAGCAATTCAAATATGACCACGTTCTGCGATTTACAGCAAGTAGCCATCTAAATGCAACGAGATGAACATACTGCAGCACCCAAACATGGCATCAAAATACATGGCAGGAATCCATTCATGAAGCTTAACAAAATTCTAGCACTGAGCTACGTCCAATTCATCCATTAACATGCTCAAACAAGCATGGAAAAAATGCATTTGGCAAACAGATCTCAGACTTAGTGAAATTAACACTTGTCTGGAATTTCAGATTAGATAGCACACTTCGGAGCAACAAAACTACATGCTACATGACCTGAACATGGCAAAGTAAAGCATGTCATGGAGCTACTCAAAGAGCTTAACAAAAGTCCCTTAGTGACCTTGAGCCAAAAGGGATCAGAAAATACATTTGCAAGCATGTGAACATGGCAAAAACATAATCAGTTCTTAGACTTAGTGAAAACTGGAACATGCTGAAACAGATATCAAGTAGGCATGTTTACGAGCTCTATGCACTCACTACAGAGCAAGTCATAACAATCTAAGCATACACCCATCAAGAATACACAAAATACAAGCTAGACATGGCAAGAACAATACCATACCATGCACGGATCAACTACAACATCACCGGCAAAATCGCTAACAAGTAGACAATCTGCCCAGATTCACGAAATAGCAAAAGTAGAGCTCGATTGACTCAAGCTAGGGTTCTCCATAATTGCAAACAAAGACATGGATGGATAGAGCACTACAAAATTAACAAAACATCCTTACTGATCATCCTCAAAAGAGGCACGGATCACTAGGAAACAACATGAACATATGGCCATATGAGATAACCAGCTCAAGGACTTAGTGGAAATGCTAAGTCCCTGAAATCAGCATTAACAAATGCCTCACTTTGCAAGCTTGTGCTAGTCACCACACACATCGCAAAAATACATGGGTTGCACCTCTGGAAAGATGGCAAAACCCTTAACAAAACATAAGAAGAGCTCATGGGCATATCATGCACACAAAAATTATGGAAAAAATGACAAATATCTAATTGGAGCAGCAGATCTGACAATTATCTCAAATAGCACTCTTCCAACAGCATTTCGGGCACCAAGATGAACTCAAATGAAAATGATGCAATGAGATGAAATGATGTACTCTCTGAGATGAACATTTTGATATGCTATATGCCCAAAACAGAGCTACGGATACAGATATACAATGCGATGAACATAGCAATTTATCTAGGGTTTCGGGCAAAAAGTCAACCCGATCCGGATCTGGATCTGGCGCGGTTACTGTAGCAGTGCACGGGAAACGAGGTTCGCCGGCCGGACTTGATGAGCTCGCTGGAGAGGTTCTCAAGGCCGCGGGGAGGAGGAGAGGCCAGAGATGGTGGCGATGGCGGCGCTCCGCGGCGAGGGGCGGCGGCC
>NC_057800.1:468724879-468727242 GCF_018294505.1 Triticum aestivum
AAGTGGGGCTCGGTGCCCACGTGGCGCTTGCTGATAGGTCCGGCAGAGCGGGCGGACGCGTCCAGTTGCGGCCAGACGTGTCCGATGGCGGCGGAGCTGATTTTTAGGGTTAGGGAGAGAGGAGATCCGGGAATTTCTAGGAGGGGGTCTATATATAGAGGTAGAGGGAGCTAGGAGTGTCCAAATGAGGTGCGGTTTTCGGCCACGCGATCGTGATCGAACGCTCTAGATGATGGAGAGGGTTTTGGTGGGTTTTGGGCCAAATTGGAGGGGTGTTGGGCTGCAACACACATGAGGCCTTTTGGGTCCCACGGTCAACCATTGGAGTATCAAACGAAGTCCAAATGGTATGAAACTTGACAGGCGGTCTACCGGTAGTAAACCAAGGCTGCTTGGCAAGTCTCGGTCCAATCCGGAAATGTTTAATCCCCACACACGAAAGAAAGGTAGAAATGACCACCGGAGGAGAACGAAGCGCCGGAATGCAAAATGGACAACGGGGAAAATGCTCGAATGCATGAGAGGAACACGTATGCAAATTCAATGCACATGATGACCTGATATTAGATGCATGACAACGACAACAACACACGGAGACAAAAACCCGAACTCGAGAAAATAAAATAACTTAACGCCAGAAATGGCAAGAGTTGGAGTACATATTGGGTAAATCACATCCGGGGTGTTACATAGTTTTTGCTGAAAGCCAATTTTTTCCTACAACAAAGGAATAGATTTTAATTTAACTATCATGGTAGTTGAAACAATATGGAGAAGGTTCCTCCAACTCAATCCCAATTAAAGTGGTTAACAACCCAACAGTATTAATTAAGAGTGATGAGATACATGTGATAACCCAAATACTAGATACTCAAGATTTGTCCATAACCGGGGACACGGCTTACCATGATTAGTTTATACACTCTGCAGAGGTTTGCACACTTTTCCCCACAAGACTCGATCTCCTCCGTTGGATTTCTCGCACTACATGGTGTTTGAGAAACGGATGACCGAAACACAGTCTTTCAGAAACATTAACTCTCTACTCCGGACAGACCATACCAAACCTACATCCCACTACCTGCTGATCTGCCTCTTCAAGAGCTTCACGTAACTTACTCAACTATGCTAGAGCCCATAATAGCTTGTGGCTGCACACGGAAGTTTCTAGCATGAATCATCTCAGTTCCCTTTGAGCCTGGTGGCGGTCCATAGGAAGATCACACGGTTACTCTGGGATTTCCAAAAATACAGGCAACACTGGGTACTCCAGGTGCCTCAATCCACCCAGATGTGTATTTAAGTTGCCACCTTAAGTTGAACCATTAATTAACAAACTCACATCTGTCATGGATTTCACTCAAACCCAAACCACGTCTACGAGCATAGCATAGCATAGTAATATAAGCAAGCGTAGAAGTAACTCCCTAGGGTTTGAATATAACAGGGCAATAGGTTCTACCTCAACAACTACTTCCCAACACACATGTTAAAGACATCCTAATCATGCAATGTTTGGGGGTGTAACTAATGCATAAAAACTGGGTATGAAAAGAGTATGATCAATGTGTTACTTGCCTTGCCGACGATCTGCAAAACCTAGGGACTCATAGTAGCACGCTTCGCACTCCGGGTGTTCTATCACAAACAAACAATAACATACATAAGCAACAAGCAAAGATGCGCAAGCAAAACTCAAATAAAAGAGGTTGACCGGAAAGTTCAACTTAAGAACTCCGGTTAGCAAAAGAAATCAAATCAAACGGAGCAACGAAACTCAAACGGTGAAAGAAACAAGATTCGTTTACTAGTATGGACCTAGGTCAAATTTTACAGTAGCAAAAACTTGTTCAAGTTGACTAAACACAAAGAGGATCTCGAGACGAAGATCTAGGCGCTTGAATCGCCTAATTCCGACTAACGAGCGAAAAGATAAACAGAAACTAAGATCGGATCAGAAATCGCGATTGAGAATAATCGCAGATAAATCCGATAAAAGGAAACTGACGAAGAGATTAATGAACGAGCATTCGTTAGCTGTAACTAACGGGCGAAGAATCGTTCGTTAAACGAACATACGGACAAACGTCCGCTAAACTGGAAAACCGAAAAAAACCTGTGATCCAAAAAAACGAATCTAGGGTTTTCTATAAAAAACCGAACGGTTCAAAAAAAACTGGCGGCTCGGATTCCGGCGCAGTACCTCCGGCGAGGGGCTCCGAGAGGCGGGGCGGCGGCTTGCGGGGCGGTGGCGGCAAGCGGCGGCGGCTAGCGCAGGCGGCGACGACGGCAGGGTTGGCGGCGGTGGTGGTGTGGTGTTGGGGCTCGGGGGGGCGTATATAAAGGGCGGGGGCGGCGACTTG